>NC_135997.1:31499400-31799400 GCF_048128805.1 Centroberyx gerrardi
GAGCATACCTTACCTTGGTAAGGTATGAAGTTCAAGACCTCCAGCGGGGCCTTTTATGCCCTGAGCTGCTGCGACCAAACACGTCAGAATCTGATTGTGATGTCATCAGTGCAGCTGAGACAGGCTCTGATTGGTAGAGCAGAGTTCAGCTCCATCCAATGATGTCATAATCGGTTAGAATGGCAATGTCGGATGTCACATGCTTCTTAGGTGTGTGTGTGTGTGTGTGTGTTTAGGTGTGTGTGTGTGTGTGTGTGTTTGGGTTTGTGTGTGTGTGTGTGTGTGTGTGATATAGGCCTAAACGCTGTCTAACAATGCCATTTGCGCAGTTCATTAGTAGTGATGATCCAAACCAACTGCAGGAAACGACCCGAAAACACAAGGGCTTATGAGTACAAGGAGACGGATGTTGATATCTGATAGCCAGCAGTTACTCATGCTTGGAAAGCCTAGGATAACAAAATGAACCAAGAACTTGGAGTCAAGATGAGGCAAAATGCCTCCTGATGCACACACTTGTGAAAGTTAATTATGGCAAAGAGTGCAGACAAGTGCAACGTGCTCAGCTTAAGTTACAGGGACTGGAATTGGATTTGATTCGACTCCCCTCCACCGCCAAAACCTCTAACCTGGCAGGTTGACAGGTTACTGAAACTGTCTGATAAATGAGCTACTTGTGAGTCCATGTGTCTTATTTACAAGCCCTGGTTGGCTTGTAATTGGGCAGTGTGAACCTAAACAAACCAAATAACAAAATGCAGAGTAGTGCAGGGATAGCAGAAGACGTATTTACCCAGGACATTTCCTGACGGCACCTCTTTCAGTTCTTCTAGCTCTCTGCCCATCAGCAGATAGAGGCTTTCCATGGAGCAGCAGGACAGATGAGGCACCGCAGGCAGCGAGTCTGAAGCACTGCAGTCCTCTGACAACTGACAGAGGGGGTGGAGAGAAGAAAGAGGGGATGAGTGCGAGGTGCTATGAAGCTAGCAACTATAGTATATCCTAACTTTGTATTTTTTGGATCCCAATGCATGAATAGCTGGGTTTCCATTCAAGCATTTTTATGCCAATTGGGATGTAAAGAAAAACAAAAGCTGAATGGAAATGTCAAATTTGAATACATTTCATTATTGCAAATTGTTGAATAAATATTAAGCTAGGCTTGACAGGTCTTATGGTTGGTTCAATCTTATTGACAGTTTACAAGTGGTTTGGATGTTCTGAAAAGTAAAGGGTTAGTAAAATAAAATATCTGTCCGCCACAACCTCTCAGAAATATCGCACATGTGGTCGCTCCCATGTATAAGGTGCCATCATTGTTAGTCCATTAAGTCCATTAGTTGGTACTTCAGAATATTACCAAGTGCGTGTCTTTATTGTTTTTTTCATCTTTGGACAGCATGAAGTTTGGCCTTTAGCTGACACCAAAGAACAACGACCTGCTCAATGCTAATCAATTCTTGACAGACTTTCCATTTTCTTGTGTATGTGTTTTTTATGTGGTTTTACATTCAGGAAGTCTATTTATTGGCTTCAACCCTGCTGATGGAAACACACCTAAGTCACATTTTATTTTTGTGACATTTCGCTTAAAATTCACCGGACATAAGGCTTACAGCTAAACTTCTAGTTGCATAAAATTTCTAAGTTTTCAACAAAAGGAATGAAAGGATAAAAGGAGATAAACGAGGGGGCGAGAGAGAGACAGAGAGCATTAGACACGATCACATTCAGCTGTATCATATGATATCTTAGAAATAATGAAACAAATTGTGTATTTGAAGGCAATAAGCCATAAAGGGAAAATAATCTGACTGTTTAACGGGCCACTAAACGATTATCATTAACCCTGAAATCATCTATATCTGGAGATTTAAATTGCAAAACATATGATTATGCTCTTTGAAAATCAGTGTAAGTGAAAGCTTTTGAGAAGAAATTGGTCTTGTTATGTTCCCTTTTATTAGCTCACCATAGAGAATTGGAAATTGAGCGTAAAATGGTGTTTGCAGCGCTCAAGTTGTGCTCCCAAAATAGCATTAATAATGAATAGGGGATCATGTTGAGTTTAAAGACTCAAGGAGGGTAGTTGACTGAGGCATCGAAACAGCATCCTACATACACCTAGATGTGTTGTATGATTTTTATTTGTTGTGTCTGTTTTGATGGTATGCGTTTCCCCATGTGTCTATCCATCAAGATCCCTTCACAACCATTCAAGAGAGAGCCATGGAACTTAAACCAGAATGTTTAGCAGGGCTGTATGTCAAAAGAAACTAGACTCACTAGGTGATTTGAATGGTTTGGTGGTAATTATGTGAATGAATAAGTGGGTTAGTGCATGTGTACATGTCTGTCCATACAATCGTACATGTGTGCTTAAGCAATAAGCCACAAGAGGCTGTGGTTTGCAGTGATTTTAGAACAGCTAAAAGGCGCTGTTGGGTTAGTGAAACCCTCTTAGCTGTTCTGAAATCACTGCAAATCACAGCCAAAAGTGGTTTACCGCTTTTATAAAATGGCGGTAACGCACCACTGTAGTATAATTGGTATGGGTAATATAGGTGGCCTAATATAGTGACAATGCATGTGTGTTTTGAGATGGTCAGAAATCTACAGGCGAGTGACCTGCATTGCCTGAATGATCTACTAATCACTTCCCATCCAAAATACCAAGTCTATCCCGCTAATTACTGAGATGGGCGCAACACCTGCCTGCCTGCAGTCACCTCAAACAAACCGAATGACAGACATATTATATTCCCAGATTCATTTTTAAGATAGTTGATACGACTCCTCTCCAGCCGGTCATTTTTGTTTTTAATGAGGAGCCTTGTAGTTCTGCATCAGTCAGACTTCTCTCCACACTTGGTTTGAGTGCTGTCAGTGCAGGGGAAGGGAGCTTTACCTCCCATTGTGAAAACAGAAGTGAAGCCTAAAATTCTATTTGATACTTTTTAGTTATTGGAGATGTGTAAAACTGCCCAGCACATTTGCATATTGTCCCTATTCAACAGTTGGATTCCGCTGGGCACATTGCTGTCACTGTCGCTAAGGACAAGTAATTAATGCATAATCCACAACAGGCCGTGATATATTGAAATTAAATCACAGTTAAGGTGTGTTGGCTGCAGCTTGTTGTTTAGTCATTACAAACTGGGTTCTAGTTTATTGGTAACTTAGCGCAGTTTGCATTTGTAACTGCAGTCTTCTGAGACACCTACTGTACCTACCTACTGTAATTTACTATTTGTATTCATCTACCTATTCTGTATTCATCTGCCTAATACAGTTTTTGAGGTAAACTTTGAGGTAAACAGTAAAATTGCAATCTTTTGCGACGATGTACCCCAACATCGCTGAAAAACTGGGTGATTGAGGCATGTACACGGACACAGACTGATGATGTATAAGATATCCTATTCATTTATTGTTATCGTTATGTCAAAAAAGTTGCATATTGCAGCTTTAAATTGACTTATGCGGTCGATGGTGTGCATTTATCGGGTATTTTACAACGGCTTCGAGCATGACTGGGGAACAGGGAGTATAAAGGTTGTGTAAATGTGGGGTTACCATGCTGAGGCCCTGGGCGGGGTCGTACTTTGGTCCCAGGACGAACACTTTCTGTCCTCTCCTGACCACACCGCTGTAGACCCTGGCGAACGCTATAAATGTCTCCTTCCTCTCCTCTTCCTCCTCCGGTTTTGGCTCCTTCACTGCCAGACTCTCCATCTGGGCTGACAGACACGGAGAAAACCAAGCACTCCTTTGAGGTTCAATCACAGTGAACCATCACACTAATCACAATCATACTTGTACATATAAGGTGCGTTGGAGCTGGATGCTGTCAGTTACCATACATCATCTGTTAGAAGTGCAGGGATATAGAGAGTGGAATAGAAACATAGAGAGAGAGAGAGAGAGAGAGAGAGAGAGAGAGAGAGAGAGAGAGAGAGAGAGAGAGAGAGAGAGAGAGAGAGAGAGAGAGAGAGAAAGAAATAGGCCTTGTCCACACTATTCCATTTTAAAAAAAAACTGCCAGCCCCTTTTTCCCCAAAGTCAATGGGGAGCAAATGCAAAGCAGACAGCAGCTACTAAGATGCAGTGCCGAGTTTCTTTTTAAGCAGAGCGTAAGAGACTACATGACCAGAACCCACCAATCACAATAAAGACGAGGCAATGGGCCAATCACAAGAAGAGGCGACAAACCGATCACAATGAAGAAGGGAGGCTGGCAGTTCATGATGACTACAACCACCAGAATGAAAATGAAAAAGTAGCGGTAGTAAAGCTGGTTACTCTGTGTTGTGTTAGTTTCTAAGAGTTTGACAGACATCAGTGCTGTTTGCCGGCAGTAGCAGCTATTCAATATGGAAACAAACTGGCTTTTCCTTATCAAAACAAAATGTGGCTGGGGCAGCAATTTTTCAACAAAAAAAAGTGGAGTAGTGTGAACACTCTGGTTAGACAGATATATTGGGCCGATATTTGCATTTTAGTAAAGATCCGATATCAGCCAGTCAGTGCTGTCCACCTCCAATATGAGGTGCCAGGTGATGTCACCAGCTGTTGTGCTCTAATGAAGGTGACATCACCTAGCACCTAAGATCAGCCAATAGCAGACAGCAATTTTGGTAGCATGCTTTTTACCATTAGATGTCAGGCTTTACTCTTTAATCATCCTGGATTTCAGTGGAGAGTTTTAATTGCCGTTTCAGAGACTCTCCCACTGTGACAAGAATACAATTCTGGGGAAAATATTCAATACTTCAAATTTTTTTGATTTTTGATGTTCTTTTCTTGGCATGAAAACAGTTAAATTTAACAATGTTGAATATCCGTACAAAGTATCAGCAATCGAAAGCTTCAACCCAAAACTAGCGGGATTGGTCTTCAAAATCCCATATCGGTTGAAGTGTAGCTAACATTGCCCTTGGAGAAACAAAGAGAGAGATGATGAGTGAAAGAAAGAAATGGAATGAATGAGTCCAGAGTCTAAGTGTTAAGCTGTGGCTCTACTTACCAGTGATGTTGTCTCCAGCAGGTTGGGCTGCCTGTGACGTACTTCCTGACTGGGCATGGCTTTCGTGGCTCTCTGCTTGCTGATTGGTTGCCATCCTGTCGGCATGTCTCTGTCTGGCCAGCTCCCTGCGCTGAGCAATCTCCTCCTGGGTCAACGGCCTAAACACACACGCAAACATACACACAGCCACAGCCACAGCCACACACACACACACACACACACACACACACACACACACACACACACACACACAGGTCAGAATCCCATTTGACCTCATGTAATGGCAATTTCCTAGAGTTTAGAGAAGTAGTGTTGTGACCAGAAGGTTGACGGTTTGTTGTGACTAAAATGAAAGAAAGAAAAGCAGCGCGCGAACGGGGACACACGCGAAGAGGGAATCCCAAAGTCTTGGCCCAAAAAAGGTGAATGATGTCACGCACCCAATTCGAGCGAGCGCATCAACCAGGTGATGCGCGCACACAGCGGGAGATTCAGATTGGATTCAGACTCTCACCGGATAGCAGAGAAAACCCACCTGCTTACATCATCACCTACGAGTAGGCCAGACTAGGCCAACGCCATCCCATTCATCCAAGCATCCAAGCAGCATGTCACAGAGAGCAAGGCCACAGAAATAACTGCATTACGTAAACTGTACGATGAATGTGAGGTGCAGGTGCGCAGTTTAGACTCTATAGGTGTAGTAGCAGACACTTATGGAAGCCTATTATGCCCTATATTAATGAAAATAATTCCTGAAGGAATAACGCTTGAGTTTACGCGTCAAATAGATGCTGACCCCGTGCTTAATGTAAAAGAACTAATGGCATTCGTGCAAAAGGAAGTAGAGAGTCGAGAGAGAACGGCTAATCTGACCCTGAAGAGGGATACTCCACAACCCGAAGAAAGAAATGTGACACGAGACAGGAATTGGAGAGGCAAAGAGGACATTAGGCACAGCTTCTACCGCGGCATTTCACACTGCAAGTGCAAGTGATTCTGAATACATATGCTGTGGGAAAACGAATCACAAGTCAAGAGAATGCACGGACAAAACAGTGGAAATCAGGAGAGAGAAGTTGAGAAAGGAAGGGCGCTGTTTCGTCTGCCTGGAGGCGAGACACATTGCGCGCAACTGCAGAGCGCACAGAATCTCCTGTGATGGATGTGGAAAAAGACACCACAGAACAGTATGCAGTCAACCCAAGAGTGATAACAATAGTGCACATGAGAAACCAGTAGATGCTGTAGTGTCAATTTCCCCTAGTAATTCTGAAGGCAGCACAGTTTTACTGCAAACGGCCACAGTGTGGATAGAAACGCCTAGGCAAAGTCAAGTAGTCAGGTGTTTATTAAATGGAGGCAGTCAATGCAGCTTCATCAGGGAAGATTTCTCTCGGGCATTGAAATTGCCGGTTGTCGGAGAAGAGATATTAAATCTGCACACTTTTGGCTCGGTAACACCCAAACGCATAGCAAGCAGACGCGCTAAAGTTCGTTTGAGGAATTTGAAAACGAGCAAGGGTGTAGAAATAGAATTACTAGAGACGCCCAGTGTGTGCACATCAAACATGAAGATGGCAAGTGAAAAGTTAAGAAGAACACTGGAAGAGAAGGGGTGGTCAGCAGCAGACACCCCCTGTGAAAGGACTTGAAACCGACAGCCTGGGAGTTCTAATAGGAGGAGACCACTATTGGAAAATTGTCACAGGAAGAATGGAGAGATTGGACGACGCACTGGTGGCGCATGAGAGCGCATTCGGATGGCTAGTGCAAGGAACAGCCACCATGCTCAACGTAACCACAACCCAACCTCGAGACGTTGAAGTGATGCATGTGACTATAGGAGAGGAGCAAGCACTGTCAAAACAACTGCGCAGCTTCTGGGAAACAGAATCCCTCGGAATTCACATGGAGCAGCACCTGGAGATGTCCACTGACGCAGCGCTCCAAAAGTTTGAATCCCTAGAAAATGTGGGCGGGCAAGACTGTGGTTGTACTGTGTGTAACTGTGTGAATGTGAAGCAGGGTGAAGCTGAAAAAGAGCATGGAGCTCAGTTGACTGACCCTGTATAAATAAAGGTTAAGTAATAATAATAAATAGGTTTATTGCAAGAAAACTCTGTCCTACAATGGCAGAGAGCGGCCAAAAGTTTAAAGGAATACATCTGGTTGTTTTTTCTTCTGGTTGCTGGTTTCTTGAAATCAAAGGATACCACAAGCCGACTAGCTGACTGAGGTCATTGCATATCGAAGTGCATGTTGAAAAAAAATAACCAGCGTGAATTCAAAATGTCATAGATGGTTAATTTACATCACCAGATGCATAAAGCATGCATGACTGAAATTACACTGGACACTCCATATGCTGACATGCAGCGCAACGGCGTCACTATCCCCGACATCAGTAAAAGTGGGACAGAGGGCTTTCTCGGGACTTATGTGGCTCATAAGCTGTCCTGTCAACACCTGAAACATGCTGCCTGGCCTATGGTGGCGAGAACCATTTCTAAAACATGGACCCCGCTTGGAAAAGGCGAGCGCTTTGACAAGTAGCAAAGGTTAAATTTGACGATTACTCCCCAGAAACGTACCTCTAGGGCGTGCTGAAAAAACAGAACGCAATTATCCCTAAATTACTTTGGGTACATGCCCTGTGTGTTTGTGTGTGCGCGGTGCGGTGTGTGCGTGTGTGTGTGTATATGTGTGTGTGTGTGCGTGCCCCTCTTCAAAGAGACCGCAGTGACTACAGCAACACAGCTGGTCACAATAGCCCTGACTGACGGCATCCAACGCAGAGTTCAACTCCGTGATGACAAACCACTTAAAACAGCCCATAATTTCGCCCCTGACAACAGCAGAAGCCCTGCCGACTTGGTGGGACTGATTGCGCCTCTGTTTTGCATAAATTAGATAAAAACGGGGCTGCAACCTAAATTCGGGACTCGGACTAAATGAAAACCACAAGAGAGCGAAACCTCACGGAATGACAGCCCGGCCTGCGGAACAACAAATAACTACCCGCTGAACTCTGCACACTCCGCTTCTTTTATGGCATGAGACGGCAGTAAAGCCCGGAGTGTCTTTCCTCCTCACATGATTTTGCCCAAAACCGAAAAGAGAAACAAACCAAAAACAGACAGATGTTGAAGCGAAGGCAGGTATCGTCTTACTGTGACATTCACCTCAGCCTGTATTCTCCGGTGGAGCTGCTCAAACATCAAAATACGCACCCCGCTGTGCAGTGCGCGCTGCTCTACATGCTTACGAACAGACCACAGCTAAATCGCAGTGTTTTTCCTCAAGAGGTCAAATCAGTCGCTCATTGGTAATAATGGGAATGCCATGAGTTTGGTTTCTGGCCTGCACCACTGCGGTTATGAAGTAATGGCTTCCAAACAGTGGAGCAGGACGCCGGGAACCGCAAGCAGACCTTTTAACTTTGCGAGAGCGGAGGAAAAAAAGCAGAGTGGAAAATTAAACGATATATTGATACTAAAGCTGTCTACAAAACACACTTCATCGCTTTTTTACCGCTAGAGGATTCCGACTGCAGCTGCAGATACTTTCCGTTCTAGCTCGGGCGCATAAAAATGCCGCCGAACAGTGACTGAGACGATATGCTTTCTGACATTTTGTGTGAATGCCCCATGGTGAGTTACAGTAAGCTGGAGTCTAAATTTGTAGCTTGAGCTTTATGGAGCTCTGAGTCAGTTGTTTAGTTGTCATGACCAACAGTCTCATTATAGTGGGAATTCTCACCAAAGAAAATGTTAACGCTTAGTCAGGTTTGTTTGTAGTTGTTGTTGTTTTTTTTACTTGCTTAGAACTTCTTGCTATCTCCAGGTCAGACTTACTGTAGTTTACAACTTTTCTTGTCTGATTCTTTATTAGCTTTTTATGTCCCGAAAAACATATTAGGGCTATGAACCCTGTTGTTGATTTAGTATTGAATTATAGAGCTGTCTGCACTGTATGTGGGGAAATAATTACATAAGATAGTGATGACAGTGAAACCTAAGATTATAATACTCGTTCTTCTACATTCTCTAATTGGGATAATTTCTAGTGAACTGAATGACCCCTCTTTGAGAACAACTGCCTTAGCTAACTCAAGAGTTGCTGTTCCTATTACAACAAGCACAGATTCAGTTCAGTCCCATCTTGCATGCGTGGCGACGGCGTACAGTTCTTTCCGAATATGTGAAGAGGATGTGGGAGCAGTGTGAAAATTTTGTTGCTAAGGCGTAAAGAAGTTTTCACCATAATGCAAGTTCTACTTCCTTTTAGCAATCACATACAGCTCAATAAGGAACAGACATGATTTGTAGAAAATGGGGTGGGGTGGGGGGGCATGCAGTGGTATGTGGGGACAGAGGTTGTGTCCTCATTCCTTCCACCAGTCTCATATCTACCGCTGAGAGCCAAATTGATGATGGCTGCCATGACAACAGTGGCTCAGTGTGTGTGCGTGCCAGCAGGGACGCAGCCTGTAGCTCATTCATTTACGCACAGACACAAGACACAAATTCACAGCATATAAAACAGCACACAAAGTTAAGATCAATGGAACAAAACAAAAACAAAGCGAGATTCAAGGTCATTTCGACCTGGCTATATGTTTGTGATCTTTTCGGTCGAATAATTATGGGACACTTATGATTTTTGGTATAGTGCAGATGTTGCTATTTCTTTGAATAATATAATAGAATTGCTAACTATAGGTATTGATTATACCAAGCATGCTCAACATGCTGCACAATGTTGTGAGCTCAAATTTTCATATAGAGCATGGCTGTGGATACGTGACCTAAGGAGAAACACAGGACCACTGCAAGAGGCTGATGAAGAATTATGCTGTATATAGTGTCAGAATCCCCCAGAAACATGTATAACATGAGGTATAATCGCTGTTGCCTTGAAAAAAAACTAGTAACACCAATTTGAGGCTAGTATGGTATGGCATACATGTCTTTGAACCACATCAAGAAATGCTGGTTTTTCCTTTTTGATGCTTTTTGGTTGATCATGAAATATTTGGAACCCCTCATGGATGTTTTTTGTCCTCCACCTTTGAGATTTGATTGTTAAATATCTTCAGTTTTATTCATACCATCATCGGCTTCACCTGGATTGACTGGATTTACCTTGGTTGTGCATATCAAAAGCTCCACCTGGTTTCACTAACAACCTATGTAAGTCAAAAGTCGAAACTGGAAATGTATGACTGTGAAGCAGGACATCGCTGGAAAAGAGCTTGCATGAGTTGAAGAATTTACACGGTCCACTACAAGTTGAGCAAATGCCATGACCCTTGGGCTTATGAGAGCCGTTCAAAACCCCACTGAATCCCCTCAAAAATGCATGGTGGTCAAGCTGAAAACAAGGTGGCTTTTCCTAGTTCCTGAGAACTAGGACTGAGACATTTTGGAAATACAAGGTTTTCACCCGATAGCAGCGACAGATAACAGGTCACAGCCTTGGCCACTTTGCCCTTACTCTCTGTGCCATGTAAGGAACCATAGGAGGCAACTGTACCTAACCTATCAACTCTGACAAGAAAGCCCAGCCTTCCAGAGGAGCCAGTGAATAATGTAGTGTTCAGCAGATACGTGATGACTGCTTTTCATTACGGGTGAAGAATCACATCCTAGATGATTCTGCATCGTCTGATTGGGTAGTCTGCTCAGTCCTAGGATCTGGGACAGGTTTAACAGAGCTTAGATATTTCTGTTTAATATGCAAAACGAACAGGGTTCCTCGTTGGATATATAGGTCAAGAAGGAAAACAAGCTGCAGATGCTGCGGTTCCAGAGCAAGCGCCTCTGGGAGAACAGGACCACCCATAACACACCTCAGCTCAAATCACGGCTCTGATCTCCTTCACGACGAACACAACTGCACAAATTAAGGATGAAATAGACTTTACAACAAAACAATTAGCCTATACTGTCTTAGAGTATTTAGGCAAGTCCATTCTATTTAGCTTGGACTTCAAGGCTTGAAGGTAAGGAGGAAGCTGAGAAAATGGCTGCTGTGGTTGTGCATTATCTACAGACCACAAGACTAATATTGGTCAATGAAATCTACTGTAGCATATCTAATGCACATTTGAATGGACTACACTGCAAAAAGTAATTTAGTCTCATATTCAGTCTTAATAATCTAATTTTTCTTAAAGAGTGCATAAACACACTGTTTTCAGCTAGTACACAATTTTGAAATATGTGAAATTGTTGGGTGGGGAGTGATGCAACTTTGGGATCAATAGATACAATAAAAAACAGCTAATTAGGAAAGCGGGAGGGTCATTAATGACATCACCAATCAAAAGGTGCTCTCTCCGTTGTCCGACGAGCCATCAGTCATGTCAATGCAACTTTGGGATAAATAGATAAATAGAAAACAGCCGATCAAGAACGGGGGAGGGGCTTACATCACCAATCAATAGGACTGTCTGTGCCAAGTCCAACAAGCCAACAGATACATCAATGTGACTTTGAGATCAATAGAAATAGTCTGACGAGCCATCATTCCTGTCAGTCCGATCAACAGAAACAGACAATAAAAAACAACCAATCAGGAAAAGGGCAGGGGCATAAATGACATCTAATACACACAAAAATGTCCTGAGCCCAAGACGCCGTCAGTCATGCCAATGCAACTTTAAAATCAACAGATATAAACAATTAAATATCTCAATGTGACTTGGGGATCAATATTTATAGATGATTCAAATAAAGCCAGGAAATCAGGAAAGGGGCAGAGGTTTAAATGACATCACCAATCAACAGGAAAATCTGACAAACAATCACTCATGTCAATGTGACTTTGGGATCAATAGATAAAGTCGAAAAGCAGCACAATTTTTTTCAGATTTCTGGGATGGACCAATGGATACAAAAAAGCCAATTGTGAAAGAGGGAGGGGCTTAAATTACATCACTAATCAATAGGAAACTCTTAAAACAGCCATTCGGGGGTTTGGGTTTGAATGGATTTGAATCCGGCCCAGGACCTTGTTTGTCTTTCCTGTCTCTCTCTACTTGGAGCTACTACTTTTTAATAAATGCAAATAAAAATGCCAAAAAGGAAAAAACAAAAGCCAATCAGAAAAGGGGGGAGGAGCTTAAATGACATCGCCAACCGATAGGACACTCTCTCCCATCCAATGAGCCATTACACCTCTCAATGCGGCTTCAGGATTGCTCTTCTGAGTCTGATGCGGTGTCGCTCATGTCAGTGCAACCATGGGATCGACAGTTATAGACGATCACATATCTCAATGTGACATCAGGATCAATATTGCCAATCAGGAAGGGGGGGAGGGGCTTAAATGATGTAACCAACTGATAGGAAACTCTCCCCAAACCAGCTAGCAAATGTCAAGTGAGTTTGGGATCAATAGATATAGATGATGAAAACCAGCACATAATTTTACAAAGCATTCCACCCTTCATGTTTCCTGTACTCTTTATGGCAAAAGTTCTCAACCATGTACCATCAACACCCGAGTCTGCTGGTTTTAAATCCAACCAATCGCTACACCAGCTTTCACTGATTAGTTCCTTTTATGTTGCTGAAGGTGTGCTAATCAGTGAAATCAGCTGCTGTAGTTTTTGGTTGAAATGAAAAGCTAAAGACTCTTAGGCCTTGATGGCATGTGGTTGTGAACCACTGCTCTCTAGGCAGGTCTGGCCATGGGCAGCCACAGAAAAGTCAGTTGTGTGTGTGTGTGTGTGTGTGTGTGTGTGTGTGAGTGTGTGTCTGCTGTAGGTGGCCGGCAACAGGGAATGGAGGCTCTAGTAGGCTCATTAGCCAAGATTTTGGACAGGCTTTTTCCACTATGGCTTTCAGTCTGAGATGACCTCCCCTTATTTCTCACACACTGCCTTTCTTCTCGCTCTCTCTTTCACATATCTTTATCTCTTCTCCCCTCTCTCAATCCCTCCATTATAGAAACCCACCCCCACCCCCCGTGCACCGCCCCCCCTCCGTCTCTGACAGGCTGTCCACAGCTCTTCTCCTCTGCTTGCTGCTCCGTTTCCCTGGGAGTGCATTGGCAGAGTCTGCAATTAGGATCCAGTGCTGTGACAGGAGGGGGAAGGAGAGGAGAGACGATGCCAGCCACAAGGCTGAAGTAGGATCTTTCTACACTGCATCAGATATACTGGAGATCAAGTAGCTGGAAACAGAGGGAAAGGGATGGAGGGAAGGAGTGCCGGGTGCTAAGAAGCTAACTATAGTATATGCTCACCATGTATTTTTGGATTTCAGCGCATCAATAAGGCATACAAATAAGCTCGTTCTTATTTACTCACACTTTCAATGTTCTGAATGAGTTTAGATGTTCAAGGTTTGTTTTGTTTCATGAAAAATGCATACTCCGTGAGAGGAGAACAGACCGACCCCAGACTTGGCAAATACAACAACATTGCAATGTCTAAACTCACAAACCGGCACGGTCGAGTTGTGTGTCAAAGTATTTCCGAGGCATTAGCATAACATTTTCTCTACAAATCACTGCAAAGTTTATTTCCATCTATCACGTCGGGGAAGGGAGAGAGACTGAGTGGCATAGATGTATGTCTTAATGAGGCAGTTTGCACACCGAGTCACCCTGCGCTGCGTTGATAATGTCTGTACAATTAGTTGTTGAGGACAGCTGTAATGGGTGTCATCGGAGAGCGCAACACTGCAACAGGGGGCAGTTTATAGCTTCGGCGCGATTTAGCAAACGCAGATCACTCGCTGTACAATGAGGCGGAGGGAAGACAAAGAGCTCTCTCTGGCCCATTAATACCCTCACACACATGCTCCACAGGCCAGGCCATTAAACCAACACTGGGACCAACACCCTAATGGCTCCCCACCATCAATCCCAGTTCCCTGCGAGCATCTGCTTCCAATGAGAAACGGCGGCAGTCCGCTCTTACTGTACCGTGTCATCCCAGCCTTTTAAGTGCGAGGATTGCTTTGCTATTCATCTCATCAAACGGAGGAAGTTGCAGCCCTGACCTCCCAGCTTTATAAAGGGTTTGAAGACAGAGCCGGTGACACAGGGCTTAGATTAATGGGCCAGATACTGGAGAAGGGAGTTGCATGATGTCTGAGTGTGTTCGGGTTTCTAAAGCAAGACAGGCAGGCCGGGCCAGGCCGGCTCCATCCATCACTGACTGTAGGAGTCTGGAGGTTGTGGTTTACCCCCAGTTCACCTCCGAGGAGGACGGAGAGATCGGGGAGGGGTAAACAGCTGTATCCCACTCCAGGCGAAAGAAAAAACCTAGGGGTGCACCGATAGTGGGAATACCGATACTGGGAGCAGATTCCAGACTAAAAACAGAGAGGCAAAGAGACTTCTGCTTTCTTCCATACAAACAAGGCTCCCAAAGTGGCCCTGATATAAAAACCCATGACTTTTCTGTGACTTTCCATAACTATGTCAGAGTGCATCCATGACCTAAACATTTGTGTCCTTCCTGGTTTGTTATTATTGTTTTTCTACAGGGGTGAACAGTCTGGTTTCCACTACAGTGAGAAAAACCACCGCTAATGCGATGAATGTGTAAAACAAGTTGTAAAACACATTCTGCTATATTCCTATAAAGCGACCCATTTGTAAGATTCCCTGATGCTCCCTGACTTCCCCAGAGAATTGATCAAATTCCCTGTCTGGAATAAACCTCTAAACTCCATGACCACTGGGAACCCTGCATAGAAGGACGCTTGATCTCTCTAATGGTTAGAAATGAGTTATATCTCAATCATTTTTGTGCAATGACCCTTCACTAATAGTCTAAGTTTAGTTCAGCAAAACTAATGGGCTGGGGCAAGATATTGGCAGTGGGTTTATTGTTTAAAATCGGTATCGGCGCTGAAAGAGGTATTGGTGCTTTTCCTACTCAGAAGTCCAATGTAACTCCACACCCTAATGCGTGCCAGCTCCTCTCTTTCCTCTAGATTCAGAACAAAGGAGATGTATTGGGCATGACCACAGCTGTGAGGGGAAATGACAGGGCTGTAGCGCCATCTACTGACTGCACTACATTGGGAAACACACACACACACACACACACACACACACACACACACACACACACACACAGATTTACCTCTGTTTGTTCTGAGGCAAGGCCTTGGTGTCCACGGCAAACATCTTGGACACAAAGACAATGACCGGCGCGTTTTCCCCACTTGAGCACTGGAGGAAAGCTGGAAAACACCCAAGACAAGGAAAAGCTTCAAACACACATCTGCAAGGGAGCCAGACAAAAAAAGCCAAAGTCATCATAAAAAAAGGAGGTCATGTCCACATGCTGTTTTGCTGCTTCCAAAATGCATTAAGGCAATGAAATGCTTTAACCAAACATGGTATTTGTCTGAGATGACACACACACACACACACACACTTTTTGACACATTTATAGAGCATAGCGGACATTCATTTCGATCCCACTTTATTTCCACATTAGAGATAAACAGACAGAAATTCTCTTGCATACTTCCAGTCCTCCACACATGTCAAAACAACTAATGAGATATCAAATCCCGGATGCTGGAACTCATCAGATCTTCCCCATGCAGTTGGGTCAAAAAGAGCGATCTTGGCCCCGTTCGCCGCCCAGACATCTGATGTCATATGGAGGAAGGGTGGAGAAAGGGGGCGAGAGAGGCCTGCCAACATCTCTCTCTCTCTCTCTCTATCTCTCTCTCTCTCTCTCTCTCTCTCTCGCTCTCAAGCTTTCTCTATCAGCTGCCAAGGCTATCCTGGCTGACTCACCGACTGGCTAACTAGACACAGCAGACTGGGGAAGCAGGTTTCATAAATGACCGGGTTGGAAGGAAATGTAAATGCCTTCATAAAAGCTGAACAAGACAAGAGGGCTGCACTGTGTGGATATGCGATACGGTGCGTCCAAGAGAAATAGATCAAACAACACTTCCCTCCTCGTCTGAAGACCTGAATCTCTGGTCCCACGCAATCGCTGATGTGAGAGACTTGGATAGATTAGAGCAGTTGGTGGGGAAGTTTTGATCTTCGTCTAATCAGAAGATTAGGGACTACATCAAGGATGAGAGGGATGGATGATGTAAATGCAGTGAGAGTTTGAACGATGGCCTTAGTTTCTGCAGTGTGTGCAGATTTTCTGCTTCTGTGGTGTCTGTGTGTATTCGTATGCGAGTCGGACCGATACGGGTTTTTGAAAGCCTATAAAGATATCAATTTTTTGGGATTGAAGCTGTTGACAGCCGGTGATACATTTAGATTTGACCATTTTCATGCCACAAAAAAACAAAAAAAATAAATTATTCAGTGTTTCCCCAGAATTGTGTTCTTGTCAGGGTGGAAAGGCCTCTGAAACAACATTTAGACCATCATGGTCTTCCCATAGACAACCAGCGTAGTATTGATCAATTCTACAATAAATATGTAATCAATCAAACTGCATCATATCCATCATATCAGAGGTGGACGGCACTGACTGGACCAGATCTGATTTTTAATAAATGGACAATATCGGCTCAATATATCAGCAACCAAACACATCAATGCCCTAGTGTGCAGGTGTGATTATGTGCGAGTATGTCTGACCGTGTGTGTGTGTGTGTGTTACCTCTCTTCAGCTCCTGCGTCTGTTCAGGCAGCGAGTCGAATCGTCGCGCTCCGACACTCATCAGCTTCTCCACCCTCTCTGCTGCCATGTCTAACGGACTGGGAAGCTTCTCACACACCATCGCTGCAGTCGGGGTTAAGGGAAAATAGAAACCATACACACAAGCACCCCCATAAAAAGCTACGGTAAGGGAACCAAACCAACATAGACACACGCAAAGAGTAAGGATATGTAGGTAGTAGTAGTATGAGTAGTGGTAGTAATATTAGTAGCAATAGTACTAGTAGCAGTAGTACTACTAGTAGTAGCTGTAATAGCTGCTGCATTTTGAACAAGCTGGAGTGGTTAAAGACACGTCTGGTTGATGCCAGAGTAAAGACACAGAGACATAAAGGATACAGAGGACAGCCTGGGAGACAGGCAGCCACTGGCTGCAGATGGCAGAGAGCAGGACTTTGGGGTCAGAGTGGCGCAGGTCCCTGGCCATCACCTTCACCCCGAGCGACGTCACCATCTTCTCCACCTTCTCCTTGTCTCTGCTCACAACAACAGGATAAACCACGTTACAGAGCGTTCATATTGTAGTGTTAGACAGCAGAAGCAGCTTTACCATTTCAGCTAGTTTGGAAATATCATGACCATAATGTGTTCTTGTGGCATAAAAATCCAAGACCAGGCACTCATGTGGGTTTGAAAGTTAAGCCTTTAATTGCAGACAGAGGGCAAAGACATTAAAAAACACCTACACGGATCGACCTATGCCTTCATCAGGGTGCTCACCCGCCCTCTCCAATTAAAGTCCTTTTAACTTTCTAACCCACATGAGTGCCTGGACCTTTTTATGCCACAAAAACATATTTGTGGTCACAATATTTCCTGTCTTTCTTTCTGTATTTCTTCAAGTACAATTCCTGGCCTCCATGAGCACCTGTGGTTGTTTGGGGAAACCTGAAGCGCTCCTAGTATCTTTCCTCAGCTATTTTGCACTGTATTTTCCACATTTTCCAACATTAACACTGACATGTGTGTGTTTGTGTGATTGATCAATGGAACATCCCATCACCCACCTCCTAGTGACAACAGCATCATATAAACTCCAAATGTTATCCAGCACAAGCTGCACAAACAGGGGCTTCTTCCCTCTGACCTGCAGCAGAGGGAGAGACCGAAGACAGCAGATCAGGAGAAATACAATCAAAAAGTAAGGAAAGAGAGACAAGCAATTTTAGAAATAACCATGCACAGTTAGTGAGTGCTTTTATTCAGCTTTATATGGGTAGCTTGGATTTCATTGAAGCCAAATCAATACACCCCTTTTTGTGTCAAGTTATTCTATAATCTCTATGCCATGCAGAGGCATAATAGGCTTTACATTTACATTTTACATTTTAGGCATTTAGCTGATGCTCTTATCCAGAGCGACTTATAATGAGTGCATCAGTAATATAAGCTTCAATTCCTTCTAGGATTCAACCAGTATCGGTTTCTGAAGGCCAATACGGGACCAATATTTTTATAGTGAACCTGCCGATAGTCGATTTCTGCCAATATTTAATATTTAATGCCAAAAACTTTTAAGTCTTCAGTATTTCCTCCCATTCTCAGCAGGATGCGGGGAAAGTATTGAAAGTTTATCCCAGGTATTCTGGGATAAATTACTACCTGTAAATTTACAAATTTAAAAAAAACAATATCTATCTATAATATATATCAATAATCCTAATTCCTAGATCACCAACATTACAAGCAAACAAAATGAAGGAGGTCAAAGGTCAGGGCCTAAGTGCTTTGACAATATTCCCATGACCACAGAAATATCATGTAAGAGCGAGTGCCAGGAAAAGAAATAGAACAAGAGCTAGGGAGGGAGATGGAAGGGGTTTTTTTTTTTTACTTTCTTGTACCAACTCCCTGCCACACACACACACACACACACACACACACACACACACAGTTCAGAGGGTCAACCTATTCGGCCCATTCCCGTCCAGTGAGCATGCGGCTGTGTAAAAAGCCTCTCCATTCCACCGATGACCCCGAATGTCAGTGAATGTGCGACAGGGTTTAAATAAGAGGTCGACCTCCCCGGCCCTCTGCACAGTGGCCCATTGTTGCCACCTCCGCTCGCCGCTGACAGCCACAGTGCCGGCTAGACAGAAATACACTAAAACCTTTATCGTTCGCTTTCTATGAGATGAGCAGCGGCTGAAGGTTAGCCGGCGTGAGCGTATCGACGAGTCCGGCCTGACAAACAGACAGCGCCTTTGGAGGGAGCACGGATCATTGATCACTCGGGCCATCAATCGCATAATCGATCCACTTGAGAGCGATCGCACGTGACAGCCGGCATGATTGGACGTGTATCGCTGGTTATTGGACACCGTGGGTTATCCAATAATGGACGGAGGAAGGGATGAGAAAATGCCCTCTCTCGGATTTAGTAACACTTGCTTCAAAAAGTCTCTCCATTAGCAGCCGACCCATCGTTAGCGGTACCATCCGGGCTGCTGTTCAGGGTCGCGGTAGTGCTATTGAACTGAGTGGGCAGCAGTCAGATCGTGTGCAGGCAGGACTGGAGAGGCTAAAGCAGAGTCCATTAGCATCTCACAGACCTAAACTCTGCATTCATTTTAGTTATAAATGGCACACGGGCAGGAGGGGACAGGGAGTGATCATTACAGGCAGAACTCCTGCACTGTGTGGAAAAAATAGACGGATCTCTAGAGAGAGAGAGAGAGAAAGAGACAGAGACAGATGTATAGAGAGAAAGGAATAGAGAAAGAGAGAAGAAACAAAGATTAGGGTTAGACTGATATATCAGTTTGCCGATGTTACGAGCCAATGTTGGCCTTTGATTAAATATCAAATATCAGCTAGTCAGTGTCATCCACCTTCAATATGATGAAGGTTCCTCCCTGACCACAGTTAGACAATATTTTTATTTTTGTATCAGATGGCTGAGAAATCCTGCCTTGAGGAGCTGCTAATCCACCTAAAGGAATTTCATTAGTCCAGGTTTCAGTGAAGAGTTTTAGTGTCCCATGATGGTCTAAATGCTGTTTCAGAGGCTTTTCCACCTTGACAAGAATACAATTCTGGGGGAAATACTGAATACTTGTCATTTTATGGAATATTTTGGCATGAAAATGTTCAAATTTAAAGATACTAAATATCGGCAGTTTCAGTCCGAAAGTATCGGCCTTGGCCTTCAAATACCCATATCAGTGCGATCCTAACAAAGATAATGAAACAAGCAGACAGACAACGTACACACATGGAGACGGCTGAGCCACTGGATCACCAGTAAACTAAGAGTGACAGACGGCCACCGGTGCCTTGTTACCAATTTGTCTGGGCCTTGTTGCTCCCATTTCTGCTTCTGAGACAGTAGTCAGAGGACAGAGGAGAGTCCAAGGAAACAGCAATACTGACTGCCTACTCACTGACTGACTGACAACTGACTGGGGAGATCTGCTTCGGCTGGTCAGATAGCATCGACCTCAGACCCAACGGACTGAGACTGACTTGGGGAGTAACCACGCGGTTGCTATTGATCTGGAATGGCAGGCAGGTGATAACAGCAATCAGTGTTTTCCCATAGATAGACTTACAGCAGTGCAACATCACAGAGGCCCAGGAGAAACAGAGTCACCCTAACTGAGGCTATAAAATAATGAGAGCGCTAGTTGCATGTGTGCATGTTATTCCTGCAAAGTCGAGGCTAGCAAATAAAGGAAATCTTAAAACTGCCTACAAAAGAGACATTGGTCATGTAAACATTTTAATCTAATTACTCCAGTTGCTTCCTTTCAGGTCAGAATTTGGACTAACACTGAAATTCAGATGTGTTGGATTATTTAGAGTTTGTTGATACATGTCTGCCCTAATTTGAATAAGCCTGTCCATCTGAGCTTTAACAGCTTTCAACTTGTTCACATGGAACTGCTTGCAGCTACTTTCTCTGTTTGCGTCCAGTTTTCACACCTCCCGAGTCCCGGCATCAGATAAGGTGGGAAAGTTCCATGGGCGCAACAAAATACACCATGGAAACAAAATGTGACAGGAGGGAAATGACTGAGACTGCTTGCAGCCTTTCAGGGGAGGAGCCAATTGATGTACTCATGCAATAGCTCTAGACAGGAACATTGAATAGTTTGTATTTAAAAAGTGTTCGATCCAAGAATTGTTGGTGACCTCAGGCCTGTAGTCAATGGACCCGTCTCTCAGGTCACCTCCTGAAGATATTTGGGACTCAGAGTATCTGGGGTGGAACAGAAGATAATACTCCTACTTTATCATGCCTTAATACAGAGCATCATCAGGTATGGCATCACCGCTTTGTTTGGCAATCTGACGGTCCAGTTAAAATCTAAGATCATCCGGCTTGTCCAGACAGCTATGAAGATCACCAACAACACCCCACCCCAGTCTGTCAACAGTCTGTCATCACTGGCTCAAAAAATGTCTTGATCATGATACCTCTCACATCGTCCACTCAGAATACCACTACAACCCTGGGGGAAGTGTAGAAGGTCCCTCAGTGCAGACTGAATCGATAGACCCTCAATTGTACCAGTATCAATCAAGACTCTTAATGGCAACAAGTGAGTGCCCTAGGACTGTGCCAAGACAACATGGGCAAGTGCAATATGTTGGCCACTGTGTATGGACCATGTTGGGTATGTTAAATGTTGTCAATTATGTGAAGTGCACTTAATGTTAAACATACCATGTTGTTTTTACCATGCTGATGTGCAGCAGTGCGGTGTCTAAGACAAATCCTCCCCACCCACCGGGGACAATAAAATGTATCTTATCTTATCTTATTGGAATTACTCTCTGAATCAACGTAAGGCCGATCATTCAATTACAGTGTGTATGCTCTTGAGTGTCCTTGCTGCCAGAGAAAACATGAGCTTTTGAAATGAGAGAAGAAGCCAAACAAGGCCAAATCGGAGTCAGTATTTGTGATCAGAGAGCCATGTTATTTAATGAGTTGCAGCCTTGGGGTGCTCATCAAATCCAAGAATGCTAAGTCAATACTTGTGTCCTTGTTGGAGAACGATCCTCCCAAGTCGTCTTGAAGAGAATGAACTTCTCAAGAAAGCAAGAGCAGAGAAGCTTCCTTTCAGTTTGAGATGGGCTTTGTGCTTGAGGTCACGTGATCAATTAAGATGTACTTAAGAGGTGTTTCAACCGCCTCTATAGAGAAAGAGCCATAGTTATCCTTAGTTACATTACCTGAGCTCCCTTCATGATCTTCTTAGCTTTTGCATTGAGGTAGAAATCTCCCCACAGGGTTTTGAGCAGCACCTCTGCTCTAATGCCCATCCTCTGGCTGTAGATGTGGGCAAACTGCTGGATGCTACAAAACACACAGAATGAAAGTCTTAGCGCCTCATTAAAATAGTCTGCCTCTTTAGGATTTCTTCAGCAGCATATTTTTTTGTGCAGACTCACTGACAACAGAAAAGCATTGATCTCTATTGCTGACGATGCCACAGTGTTTGGGCTTTTTTTTTTTTAAGTGGGCCTATTAACAGCTTTGAGCAAAATAGAGCTTTTGTAAATGCTGAGGGATTTGAAAAAGGATCTGGGTAAACATGGTTTTGTAGCTGTTTGGATCTCGGCTTCCTCCTCCTTTCCCACAGACGGTAAATGAGAGTCTTCAGTTCAGCGGCGGAGGAGACTTGGCTGTCTCCGCTGGGACTTAATTGGTTTATTTATAGCAAGGAGTGATCACAAGGACACAGCTACTCTCAGAACTAGGTCTTCATGTCCTCATCATATGCCATCATATACGTAACTAGCTATATCTCAACAGGCTGAACCAGTTTAGCATGGAGACTTTATGTCACTGTGTTACTGCATGACAAGGTGGACTAGATACAAGTTGTACAGTGACTGGTAATGTGGGCAACAACAATTACAGAGAGTTGAGTAAGTAAAACATTACAGAAAAATGTTTTACTTTACAAGCTGGACACCAGGATTTGGGCTTTTAAAGTTTGGCAACAAACAGGTAGGAGCTTGCTCTGGTCCCTGAAGCTTCATGCTTGTAGAGGGTCATCTTGTGCTAGAAGTATTAAATCTAAGTTGACAGCCCCATCTAGTGGACATTTGAAAAACTCCTCTAAAGGGGGAATCAAGGCAAGATCCTCCTTTCAATAAAACATAGGCAGACTGCTGGAGTACCGAGAGTTTTCCCAGCGGGTCGGTTGGCCCGTGGGCCGGTGGTGAGCTAGACAAAAACAATACAACAAGATAAAAAAAAAAGTCCTTGGCTGTTTGGGTAGTCAGTAGACTGGCTGGCTGGCTGGCTCCATAGTACAACCTGACTTTGGTACATTCTACCTTTCATACGCTGAGCTGACAGTGACAGACTGGTTGTGTTGTATATTTATGACAAACGAGTCTACTCTTAAAGCTCGACTGGGCAATTCCGCACATTGGTGGCCCCAAATGGCAATGAGGCAAGCGCTTGAATTAGTTGTTTTACCCATTTTCTGTTTTGTTCTAGTTGTCATTTACCTCATATGTAAAATGCCAAATTCATTTTAAAGATTCTTTTAAGAAATAGCTTACATCTCCAGTAACATGTTGTTCTACATGTGAGTATCTGTGGATTGGTTGTGGTAAGCAGGGTCATTTTTTACATTTCTATATTTTTCATATCTCCGTCTACTTATGACTCCATCCCTAACCAATTTGTTCCCAATTGCTCCTCGTCTTCCCTGCAGGTTGTCAAGGCCCTCAGTACTCAGTGTTCCTCTTGGGTGTGAGTGGATAACACAATGCTATCCACCAAACACCACACCACAATGTCCCTCATGGGATCATTTTGCTTCTTTAGATTACTCTAGTCTCAGACTTTTCTCCTGGGAAAAATGTCAAAGCAATACAACAAAGTGAAACAGTGTGGGAAGCTGGCAGCAAGCAGCATTAGGACGCGTTCACATGTTAGAGCTACAATGATTGGTTTAGTCTTTCATCTCAAGAATGACAGATAACATCACTGTCTTACCAATGAACGTTGGGATAGTTACTCAAGAAATCTACCACTACTTGTTACTGGAAAAAGTAATAACATTACTGTAACACATTATTGAGTTATACATTACCACCCAACACTGTTTCACCAGATTTGTGATAGTGACATAGGGACGCATCATGGGCTTTCATATTTCCAGTTGTTACACCAGTGACAAAACAATTAGGAAACAGACAGAAGAGCAAAAACAAAGTTGCCTTGGAAGACAGCAGCCATACCTGAATCCCCATCCGTCTATGGCACTGGCAAACACCACATTGCCTTGGTCAGGAGAGAAGTAGAGGTGGGAGTCGTCCGTCTCCTCCAGCCCGGCGCTCCAGTCATAAACCTGATCTCCCCCCAAGGCCTCGCTCTCTTTCTCCTCCCTCTTCTCTTTCTCCTCCTTCTCCTCCTTCTCTTTCTCCGCTCGCTCCTCCAGCACTTTGGATGTGAACAGTGTTCCTGTTACTGCATTCACCTACAAGGACGAACATTTTGAAAGCACACAGACACCGAGTTACAGTCTACACACCTTTTCAGGTTTCCCTCGGATCTCCTCAGTTGAGTGTTATTGAGGACCAATAGTAAAATATATTTTTTGTTGCCTGTGATAGACTCAGATGTGAATGTAGGATGAGTGCTGCGCCCCTCACCTGTTCCAGGATCTTCTGTAGGTGGGTGTAAGCCTCCTGAGAGGTGAGCTTCAGCTCCACGATGAGTCTGTCCATCTTATTGATAACCAGAACAGGCCTGATGTTCTCCAGCCACGCCTGACGCAGCACAGCCTGGGTCTACATACAGGAAACACACGCAGACATATGAGCAAATAAACAAACAGACAGAAGATTTTTCATCTTGACAAAGCAGCATCCCAAATTAAAAATAAGGTATACAATTTAATCTGCTGGGGTCTAAACATGATCTTCTCTGTCCCATTAAAAGTAAAAGGGCAAATTAATTCCATTGTATTAGAGTTCAATTAATATAGGTTTTGAAGGCCAATAGTGATACCTATATTTATGGACTGAAGCCGCTGATGGCCAATATTTTGTGCTCAATATCTTTAAATCTAACCATTTCTATGCCATAAAGCATACAAAAATTACAAATTATTCTGTTTTTCCCCCCAGAATTGTATTCTTGTCAGGGTGGAAAAGCCTCTGAAACAGCATTCAGACCATTGTGGGGCACTAAAACTCTCCACTGAAATCCAGACTAATGAAATATGAAAGATGTCTCTTCCTGACAGACCAGCAGGTTACAGAATGAGACAGCAAGTCAACAGTGATATTAACCTGCGGACAGACTCCCTCCACAGCATCGACGATGACGATGGCTCCGTCACACAGCCGGACGGCCGTGGAAACCTCAGAGGAGAAGTCGACGTGACCGGGAGAGTCAATCAGATTTAATAAGTACTCCGTCTCTCCTGAGGTGACAAGAAGTGTACAAATACTGTCAAACAGCAGGAAATAGAAAGTGAAATTAATGTACGGTTGGAAGGCAAAGAGCCATTATTCAATAGTCTATACCAATTGTAAAATACATTATTTGCCTCTTCAAAACTTTGTAGCTGCAGAACACTACATAGATCGGAGCCTCTCACACTGCCCATAATCAGTCAGAATAGAGCAACCCATCAACCAAGTCACACACTGTACTGAATGCAACAAGTTCAACTTCTCTAGGGGTTGTCAGAAGGCATTCTGGGAAATAGGAAATCACTAACTGAAGTAGAAGTAGATGAGGCAGGCTGAGGGAAAGTGAGTACATCAAAAAAGTAAATTACAACATTCATCACAAAATAACTCCTGGGACATATTGACCATCACAGACTGATGACAACAGTGTACGAGGATCCGAGGGTGGAGTTTTAACCAAGGTGGCCTTACCAAGTGCATAGTGCAGAGAGATCGCACTGGACTTCATGGTGATTCCTCTGATCTGCTCATCCTCCCTGCTGTCCAGATACCTCAGCTGGGAGATAAAAACAACATTTACAGGCATAAATAATGGCAAAACAAAGCAACATTTGGAATCCTGCACAACCCACGTGTTAGGATATAGTAAACTACCTGGCATAAAAGTAACAGTTAATAATGAATGGCATTAAAGAAACTTACCTTCCCAGCTAGGCGACTTGATATGATACCATTGCTTGCCACTAAGCAGTCAGCCAGAGTAGTTTTGCCTGTAAAGATGTAGGCGCCGGTTCTAGATCATTTCATTACTTTACAGTTTCTTATGTGTCAACATCAGACTGAATGAAACTATACAACTAGCAAAATTCTAAAAACTTATGAGATTTATTTGGACAACAAATCTACAACTCTATATATTAATACAGGAGAAATGCCTTCATAATGTCAGGTTGAAGCCCTTTTACGTTGTTCTATGCTGTCTTGTATGGAGAGACCATCAAGCCAAATTGCAAACTTCAAATCTGTCAATTTAATATGCCTTTGCTTATTGGCGTATACACATACTTCACAAATCATGACTTAACACCTTTTCTGAATCATTAGGTTCCACTGGCAATTTCGGCTTATATCACCCACCAAGCAGCACTTATGTCAATAAAATTTCAACTTGTCGACAGATTTTAAAATTGAATTTGGCTTGACATGCTCTCTACACGAGAGAACACAGTAGAAACGTTCAGCGAGTCAACTCACCATGGTCAACATGTGCCAGAATGCAAAGGTTTCTAATGTTAGCAGGGTTTCTCTGCAGTGCGATGATCTTGTCCAGGCTTGTGTGCCCCATGCTAAATACCTGCAATGAAAGTCATACAACTGATAGCGTAACTTTATTTAAATAAACACCTGAACGTTAGTAAATGGCAACTGACAATACAGTACAGTACAATACAGACTGACAGTGACCCTCTTTGGCTTGTTTACTAGTTAGTTAGCTTGATAGTTAGCAGTACACTATAGCTGAACAATACGGCATTAACAGATAGTGGTTTGAAGGACATGAAATTTGACAGTACGTCCGATAATGAGGCAAGAGGAGACAATGACACCGGCTTGTCTGTGAATTTTGACAGGTGAACTTTAGCTAATAGGGTGGGTAGCCGGGCTAGTCAAAAGCTCTCTATAGAAAGAAGAATAACGAATAACCTGGCTCCTTGCTCCGTTAAGACTTCCACACAGCCCCGCTGTCGTGTACTACGCCGCTTTATGGAGTTAAATACCAGAATATTGTCAGAATAAACACATATTTTACAGACATGTGGACTAACTCAACTCACGTTGTTTTCCCGGAAGTTGTAATGCCACGTTAGCCACGCCCACTGCTACGCACTTATGCTGCATTCAGGGCCCATAGAAAAGACCAAGTTCGGTTCAGCTTTCAAATGGTAATTGCTACTAGAGTATACAGTTCACCTCAGCTTTCAGCTGGTAAATACTGCTTGAAGTACTGCTCAGCTCAGCTTTAAGATGGTACATACTACCTTGGGAATTACCACTAGTCAAGCAAAGGGAAGGATACTCATTCATTTAAAATTTAACAAACAACATGAACGATTTTTGTCAAGTCATTTTGTGATTACAACTCTTAACATGCCAGGGCAGGACACAAGGACTTTCTGGATGTATTTATTTATTTTGTCTGTGGTTGACATTGCAGTGCTTGCTTCCATATAAAACATGAACACTAATATGTACCCAAAGTCTACAGAAAATTTCAGATAACGGCTTCAAACGATTTTTAACCTCTATGGTTTGAACACTTCAGAGTCGGTGCTTTGACCCTATGGCTTTCGCCCTTCAAGTGGTGAAAGGCAGTTTTTTCCAATAGGACTTGAATGCAGCATCACGCTCCGTCGTATCCAAGACGCTCAGTGGTTGCTATGATACCAGATGCCTCAATAGTTACTGAGCCGCATATTTCAGAGTTGTAGAGGAGTCAGTGTGGTTTTCTTTCTAAATATCACGCTGTAAAAAATGAAGAAGCTCTGTATATGCGAGATTTGTAGTTGTGGGTATGTATTTTTATTTTTAACTAATGCTGGTTCAAGTTGATTTATTCGATTTTCTGATATGTCAGTGCGTGGCTGCGCTACTCATCACACATCTAACTTATTATTATTCCAAATAAGGTCCATTCAAAATTACTATTGCATAATAATGCATAATCCATAGATACTATGGGCTACTATAGGCCCTGGGACCCACCTAAACTCAGATTATCCACCTTTTTATTTGCTGAATATTGGAAATATAGTCTACCTTACTTTTTATCTGTGGAAATATTTTACCCACCTTTTTATTTTGCAGAATAGAGTTGATCCACCTTTTTATTTGCCTAATAGAGTTTACCCATGTCTGAGGGTTGTGTGCCCTCCAATAAAACTAGTGCAATGTAAGTTTAGCCACTTTTTGAGCCTGACATAAACCTGTATGATGTGAATTTCATAGTATTCATTATAGTAAGCAGTATCAAACTGATGTAAGTTATATAAAGATGTGGGGAAAATACATAAATTAATGCTTTTCAAAAAATATAATAGATCTTAAATGTTGGTGGTTGTTTGCCATATGATGATCACTGACTGGAGGTCAGAGTTTACCTCCTCTTACAGCATACTGGTTGTGAGCTTTGTTCTCCTGTTGTGAGCATCATGAGTGTATTATCACTGGCACGCAGACACTCCCTGAGCAAAGACAAGCCTGCCTAGGTTACCTGCTGGAACACAATGGCATGTCTCTCTGCTGAGGAGTGATAGTGAACACTGTGGTGCATTTTTGACAACCGTTGCTAATTGAATTTGTGTCAGATTCAGAACTCAGCCTGGATCCCAGACACCTGACAGAAGAAGATATCCTATACCTTTTTTTTTTTCTTTTTTCATTTTATCATATTTTCCGTTTTGTCTTACTGTAGGCTATTATATTGCATATCCATTGATATTTTTAAATGCATTATTATGTATTTCATACCATTTTGATTATATTCATATTTTTTATATGTTTTCATATCATACCTAGGCTATTATTTGCTTTTTTACTTTGTCTCAGTAGTCTCTACTGCTGTTAATTGGCTGCAATCCATACTTTTTCATACATCTCTACTTAACACCTTCTAGTGTTGAAATTGTCAGTTGTGTGTGCTTATACCTTCTTTTGCTCTATTATTATACATATTCTATTTTCTTTGTTGTATCCTACTACTATTTTGCTGCTTCACCAACCCAATTTCCTCACAGGGATCATTAGAGTTTCAACTAATCTAAGTCTTTCACTCAAAGCCGCACTGATCAACTCTTCACTATTTTTCCCCCAGCCGTCATCGCTGCTCCCACAAGCCCACAGCCCTCTATGGGAAGGGGAATTCTGGGACATGCGTGCTGACGGAGTACACGGAGAAATTCCCAATGTATGAAGCCGTCTACAACCCTCCCCAGACCCTGAAACCCAAACCAGAGCTGGATCACATCAGGGATAAGGGGAGAATGGACGGAACAACGATATTCAAGTAATAAATCACCTCAGCGCGGCACTGCACCTTGTCCCTGTGTCTCCCATTTGAAGTGTAGCGGCCTTGCGGGTGCCAACATAACAGCAGGGAACTCAAGCTCGTGAAACTGGAGATCTGTAATTATCTGTGATCTGTCTCTCTCTCTCTCTCTGTTTACTCTGCATAGGGCAGACTTCATACCCCATGAGGTGAAGCGGCGGCCCGGTCGCCAGCCGGTGGAGTACAAGCCTAATCCAGCGAAGATTGATCTAGGGACTACATACAACCAGGACTTTAACCCCCATGAGCCCCAGCTCTTTGTCCCAGTCAGACCCAAAGAGAAAAGCTACGCAGTACCAGCAAAACTGGACACCATCCCCACCTACAAAGGTGATCCGTTATGAATGTGGAATGTGATAATGAAAAATGGCAGCGCAAACATGCCTTTTTACTTTTTTTTACTGGCTTTTTTTTACTGACTTTGTCAATAACTGAATTCAAGTGAATGACTGTAGTGAATAGGGTTTGACCAATATGGGTTTTTGAAGGCCGATACCGATATTCTGGGTAAACTGTCAATAGCTGATATTCAATGTCTTTAAATTTGATTATTTTTAATAAATTACAAGTATTCAGGGTTTTCCCCCAAATTGTATTCTTGTCAGGGTAGAAAAGCCTCTGAAACAGCATTTAGATCATCATGGGACACTAAAACTCTCAGCTGAAATCCATGAGAATAAGAATAATCCAAAACTACTTACCACAACTAGTGGAGTATCGATCAGTTTGGTAAATATGTAATCCATCAAATTGCATCATATCTATCATATCAGAGGTGGATGACACTGACTTGTCATATCCAGTTTTTAATGAAAGGCCAATATCAGCAAACCAATACATCATTCTGACCTTAGTAGTGAACAAATAATATAATGAAATTGAAATGACTCTTTCTGCCTCCTAGATGACTTCCGGCAGTGGGAGCTGTGTAAGCGGGAGCTGACCAGGCCCGAACACAGCTACCAGCCTCCCTCGTCCAAGTTTGGCGGCTCCACCACCTTCCAGGACGACTTCGTGCCCCGAGCCGCCGCTCCCCGGCAGAGCTTCAAACCCGCCAATGTCGCCAAATCCTCAGACATTCCCTTTGACGGGGTGACCAGCAACCAGCTAGCTTTCGTGGTCCACCCGGTGGAGCCTCGCTTCGTGAAGCCCCAAGAGGCGTACAGGCCCAGCAGCCAGCCCCTTCAGGACCTCACCACCAACCGCCTGGACTACCAGGGCCGGCCGGGAGAGCTGCCCCAGAGCTGCAAGCCCAGCAACAACAAGGTACAACAGCACCCACTGCTGTGGCTGATGGAGCAGCCTTCACATCTGAACTAGTTGCGTCACAAATCTCCTTGCAGCCACGTCTGGCGTCAACATGGAGGTCCATTGGAGAATATGTGTGCAAATAATGTCTAAATATATCTAAACAACTAGGCTAGAAAGAAAGAAAGACCTGAAAAAGTAATGTTTTTGACGTTTTTTTTGGCTTTATTAGCTTGCTAACTAGCCAGCAGGTTAATATAGCAAAGCAACTGATGTTAATGTTAACAGACTACTAGGCACTGTAATGCTAGCTTCTAACAGATACATTAGCTGGTGTGCAACAAGAGGACAGTATGGTAAACCAATACTATGGTTAGCTAGCTAACAAGCTGACAAACACAAAATCAGATGTATCAGTGATGAAATGATCAGTTCCCAGTCAAAAACAGCACAGAAATGAACTATTATCTATTCAGTTCTATTGAGATGAACAAGCTGTACATTTAGAAACACAATCAGCCGTTAACAGCCACTGTTGCCTATAGGGGCAGAGCACCTCCAACATGGCCGCCAGAGAGTGTGTTACATCACCTGGAAGCCCTCTGTACTGGGATTGTTATTGTGTTCTGTTAAATTCTATTCTCTCCTCTCCTTTACAGCATTCCCTGGCTGTGTCTAGCTTGCCTTTCCAGGGCAGCACAGAGAACAAGGACCACTTTAAAGAGTGGCCGGTCTCCCTGCCTCAGCTCCATAAGCCAGAGGAATATACCAGTCCTACTGGGCAGATGGACCTGAGCACCACCACTGCTGCACACTACGTCAGACACCAGGTCCAGCCCTTCAACCCCGCCAAGCCCCACAAACCACCCAAGAGGTCCTCCGCTCCCTTCCAGGTAAATGAGAAGAATTTGCTGTAACCAGTCCATCCAGGAATTTGTGATTTTTTTATCGCAATAATGAACGCAAAGTCAACTAATCCCTGCAATATTGGTAAGAACTTTTCCACATGAAGTAACCAAATCAACATAGTGCTGGCCCAAGATTTTTCTGTTCAGAAACTGAAAAGGAGGGGCACTAAAGTATTTCCAGTACTTTCTGTGATATGCAGTATGCTTATCATCACAGGAAGAGGTTATATATGACTCTTAATGGGAAGTAGTTATAAAAGTCCCATTTTTTGGTATCACTCGCCACTTTAGTACCATTTTCCCCCTTGTGATTTTTAGTAATTCCCAATTCCACTGCAAAAAAACCAACGAACACATGAAACTCAAATTTTTGAGAAAACTCGAGTTAAGATGGACCTAAACTGACTGAATGAAAAGTTACTATGTATCTGGCTGTAGACCTTCACCACCATGCGGGAGGACTTCCAGCCCTGGGCGGCCCAGGCCAGGCAGCCGATCGCCAAGAAGCCCGAAGGAATCCATAGAGCCAGCGGGAAGATAGAAGACCTCACCACCTTCAGGGCAAATATACAGCTGATTCATTATGTTACACAATCTAGAGAGCCACCACATGAATAACTTATTAACCTTGTAACCTAAGAAAGTGTATCTGAAACCGTTACATAGTTAACTGCTTGACTAGGTCTATTCTATTCTATTCTATTCTATTCTGTGGTGTTTTCTTCTGTTGTGTTCCATTGTGTTCTATTCTATTCTATTTTCTAGGCTCACTTTACAGCCCATGAGCTGAGGCCTAGTGTCAGCTTCAAGCCATCCAACGAACCAATGAGAAGCAGTGCTCCGATGGAGGACTCCACCATGTATCGCTCAGAGTTCACCCCAAAGAGGTTCTTCCTGCACTCTACAGCACACTGAGCAATCCAGCCTATAAAGTCCTCATCATATAATTCAGCAATAACATAGTTGTGGTCATGCCATGTTGTCTTGTTACCGGTTTCCTGCAGATATAGGAAAGAGCCCAGTAACCATGATATAACACCACCTCTAGTATGTTATTGCTCACAACAACTTTACAATAGCATCAAACTAAATATAGTAGTGTTGCACAGGAAGTGATGCGTTTTACGTCACATCCGGGTACTATGTTAGTCGATGCTAATGCTAATGCTAATGCTAACTACCACGGCCACGTTAGCATCATAGCTATTAGCCTGTTAGCTTTTGTGAGTATTATTCTACAACGGCAAACGCAGCGTTTTATCCCAAGCATCTTACAGTATTGTGAGTGTTTCTTGTGTACAAACAGTTTTATCCCAGGTAGCCTACTGTGTCATGGGTGTTTATTTAATCAATAAGCACACGCTTGTTTTTTGTCTGATGTCATTAAAACTGTGACGGCAGTAAAACCGACAGTGCAGTTGTGAATTCTATCAAGAGTAGCCGTTGATGTGCTAAGTTATCACATAGAGCTTTAAAGGTGCATTAATTCATGTATGATTTATGTCGACCTCTATCTGCGACAAGTAGGAATTGCAACAACACTGACAGGTCTCTGGCACAAAATCTCACTTATTGCCCCTTTAACCCAAGATTCAAGCTTTGGGTTGTAATTTAACAAAACAAAAAATTAGTTCCTACCCATTGCTAAGCAAAAACACATTGCTTGCTTCATCACATTCCAAAGCAAACAAGACCAGTACCTTTCAAGTTATAAGGTACAAGTTCGGTTATGAGCGCTCACAGAATGCACAATGCGTGGTCGGAAACAAATGTATCATTCAGTATCTGCCTGTGATCATCTGACATGAGCAGCACTGATGTAGATTGTGTATTTTGCATCTTGTGTTGTAGGATCAGCGTGTGCCCTGCAAGTTTCGAGGCGCCTCCGGGCTACGTGTTTGAGGAGAGCGATGACAGAGGACACAAATTCTTCAGGAAGCTGTCATCCAAAGACGGCAACAGTAAGCATGGAGGCAGCGCTGTCCCCATGCAGAAGGCAGTGGCAGTGCTGTAATAAAGAGCGACTGGGTCCTTTCAAATCAACGGCGACGTAGTTTTGTCTGATTACATACCTGTGTTGATGGTTTTGACAGTCGAATTGATTAAGAATGTAATTGTAAGAAAGCGATGTCTAATCATCCATGTGTCCCCAGTAGATCGTTGGCTCCATGCTAACACTTTAGCAAACGCTATGTTAAGTGATAGTCGACCACTAGCAAAAAAATGAAATAAAGGATAATTCAGGTTATTTTCAACCTGGGCCTTATTTTTATTTAGTTTCAGGCAAAGTATAATTGGACATTAGGCAGGTCCCATTGCAGTGTGAGTGTTATTGTCTCGGCTGTTGACCCTGAAACCTGTATGTGTTTTGGGACAGCAGCGCTCCCGGCAAGCTGCAGGTATGAACACTATACAGTAAACTAAGTGATTACATTTTCAATAATCAGCCAGGTTTATTTTGTGTAACTATTTCAGGTGATTTTAGCTGTACACAGTCTCCCATCACCTACCACCATAACTTCCTATACAAACAGAAAAAGAACAGCTAAACTTAGAGACCTAGACTTAAAATTAGGCTGCTTATCATTAAACTTTAGGGAACTTTAGAACTTTAGACTTCCTCCAAGTTCTCATTTTCTCACTTTTGAGATAATGCTAGTAGCCTATTGTCACTCAACATAGTGTATGCTAAAGCGTTAGCATGGGGCCTACTATCACTCAACATAGTGTATGCTAAAATGTTAGCATGGGGCCTACTATCACTCAACATAGTGTATGCTAAAGTGTTAGCATGGAGCCTACTATCACTCAACATAGTGTATGTTAAAGTGTTAGCATGGTGCCTACTATCACTCAACATAGTGTATGCTAAAGTGTTAGCATGGAGCCTACTATCACTCAACATAGTGTATGCTAAAGCGTTAGCATGGAACCTACTATTACTCAAATAGTGTACGCTAAAGTGTTAGCATGGAGCCTACTATCACTCAACATAGTGTATGCTAAAGTGTTAGCATGGGGCCTACTATCACTCAACATAGTGTATGCTAAAGTGTTAGCATGGAGCCTACTATCACTCAACATAGTGTATGCTAAAGCGTTAGCATGGAACCTACTATTACTCAAATAGTGTACGCTAAAGTGTTAGCATGGAACCTACTATCACTCAAATAGTGTACACTAAAGTGTTAGCATGGAGCATCGGAGCCAACGATCTACTGGGGACATATGGATGATTTTGGTGTCTATGTTCTCATCACTTAACAGCTAGGTTGATCAACAAGACAAATCTCCCAAAAACCCGGTGTACTCCTATAAGTAATGTCTAACTGATTTAGAATATAATTGTAAGAACGCAATGATTAACCTTTTAACATTTAAAAGTGGATTAATGTGCTATGTATTGCACACCATAACTTATGCTCACTTATGCTCCATTAATTGTGTTTACCATACAGACAATGCAATCTGTCTCTCACAGTATGTGCTATGTGCAACACAAAGTATAAGTTATATCAAATGGTTAAGGGCAAACATATTTTGTGAAAATCATATTATACCTTGAAATAATGATGGGCTGTAGAATTTCTATGAAAAATGGGTTAACAAAATGTATTAAGTGATCAAACTGTCTTTATTCCTTTGCATTGTTATCTAGAGCACTTTAATGTTTTGTTATAATACCTCATGTTCCTTCAATCAAGCTGCAGTTCCACAAGCAGTATGAATGTCAACACCCCAAATATGCAGTATAGTCATCAGTAGCCAGGGAGAAACATTGAATGTAAGTATGCATGTTACTGAGTGGCATGTCATAATGTAGCTATAAAACATCCGAGATTGCACTTAAATACATGCAAATAAAACCAGGAGAGTGGCAGCGAACATGCCACTCGATCAACATTAACAAGTGCTTTATGTCTTGTTTTATATTCTAAGATCTTAAACAGGAGTTAAAAAGACACCTACATCATGAATAAGGAAGTAAGAAAATAAAAGTCTCACAAAATCTACATACACTCAATATACAATATTGCACTTAAAACACAGTATATACAAGACATATTTTACAATGCAGCACATCGGTATGATAACCAAGACGAAGTTAAAAGTAATAGACCCATCATTCAAAATCAATGCTCTCGCTGGTTCCTCTAGTCACTTCAGAGTTGTATCCCATCAGTAGACTATTCTTCACTTGTAAAATTGTAATTAATCTCACAACACCTCCATTATTGTCAAGGTTTGGAATCACAAAGTGGTGTTGATAAATATGTGGATATGGCAAAAAATGAATTCATGCTTTCACAACCCTTTCCCCCCCTCACCAGCTCTCTGGCACAGTAGCATCCAATGTATTCTCCTTTTTTTCCCCCCTCATCAGTGACATGTGACTACAATCACATCCCCATGCCTTCACACGTGTGAATGGTCATTAAGGATTTAAATCCAAAATTCTTACTATTTATGTACATGCATAACCTAACATCATCATAAATTAAACACAGGATACCCACTGCTTTGTTCTGTTTACATTAGGGTTCGACCGATATGGGTTTTTGAAGGCCAATATGATACCTAAACTGAAGTCGCTGTTAGCTGATATTTTGTGCCAATATTTTGTGCTGATATTCAGTTTCGTTAAATTTGACCATTTCCATGCCAAACAAATCACAAGAATTCAGTGTTTCTACCAGAATTGTATTCTTGTCAGGGTGGAAAAGTCTCTGAAACAGCATTTAGACCATCATGGGACACTAAAACTCTCCATTGAAACCCAGACTAATGAAATTCTTTTAGTGTCAGCAGCTCCTTAGGGCAGGGCGACCCTCCCCACCTATTCAATGGCAGGGAAACTCTAGCATAAGTCTTTAAATGAAGAATTAATTTACAAAAAAAAACAAAACGGAACAATTAAATCAATAAATAAAATGTGTCAAGAAAATAACATTTCATTGCAGGTTTTACTGACTGTTTTTATGGAGCTGCTGATAGGATGAACCTCCATCGACATCACTGGCCGGTATCTAATTGAAGGCCAATATTGGCAAACCAGTATATCGGTCTAACCCTAGTTTACATATGCCAAGAGAGCATTGGGACACATTCTACGACAAGCAACATCAACATTTTCTGTTTTTTGGCCTCCGTCACTGGAAACCAAAACGCACCGGGGGGTTGTAGGAAAGTTCGAGACTCCATTCGATCCACATAGTGAACACTTCGTCGTCGTAAGAGAGGGTCGGGTCCAAATCAGAAAATAAATCCCCTCATCCTTTCAGTCTTTAACAGGCTCCACTTGCTCCAATTTTACGGATCACAATTCCCATTTTAGGAAATGAGAGGAATTGGATTGACTTCTGTCCGGTCTATATATGTGCAGTGTTTGAAAGCAGCCGCTCGCAGATGATCTCCCAGTCAGTCTCTGCTCGCTCGTTCCTGCTGTATGGTCCGTCTGTTCACAAATAGAAGTGTGGTGATAGCCGCCCGCCGCCACTAGGTAGAGTCGGTGTCCTGTAAACACGACTCGCAGCACCTCTGCTTGTACATATCCACGTAGCAAAGCTTTAGTCTCTTCACCACGTTGCAGTACTGGGTCGTGTCCTTGCATTCACCTGCATGGGGAGAAAAGAAAAAAGGGGCAAAATGTCAAACAATCTGTTTAATCACTAAGAAGCAATCAGTTCTTTCCTTCGGCGAGACGTTTTCGCTTGGAGAAGTCGTTTTGTGTGTGTGAGAGAGCTTGATGTCAACATGGATTTATACATAAACTGTTAAAAAGCACATAACTTCTTGCGGTCGCTGCTTTACCACTCAAAAGGCTGCCAGGTATAGCTGGTCTCAATGTCTTGTGAAAGTTGCCAGTAATTCCTCTGTTGTTCTGTTTTCTCTCTTAGTACGCAGGAGACATTTTTTTCCCCCACTGATGGATGTTTTACTGGGTGTTTCTTGATTAACAAATATGTCCGATTTCAAAATCTCAGACCCGCTGAACGGTTTAGCAGACCTGGTCTCGGTGTTAGAGGACTGATCGAGGTTCGCAGTTCCGACGCAGACCCACTTTCCACACACACACACACACACACACACACACACACTTACTCCCGCAGGGGGTGGTGTTGCAGTGCTGCCAGGTGGAGGGGCGTTTGAGCCAGGCGCAGTGCTGCTCGGCCAGAGTCCTGCCGCTCCTCCGGTGAACACAGTCCACCCGGCGCGACTGAAAGCCGCTGCCGCAGGCCACCGTGCATGCCCGCCATGCGCCAGCACGCCACTGCACGTCGCACTGCTCCGACGAACAGTTGCGGACCGCCACCGGCCTGAGAGATGAGAATGGAAAAGCGGTTTGACGTGTTAAAGGGTAACTTCGGTATTTTTCAACCTGGACCCTATTTTCCCATCTTTTTGTGTCTAAGTGACTAAAGGGGACAACAATTTTTGAAATTGGTCCAGTATTGAGCGAGATCGCATCGCCGGCAGCCGCGAAACGAGTTGCAATGTAATCCCACGGGGCAAAACGCACAAACAATGTACGTCCACTAAAAGTGCTTGTTTTTGCCACTGACTGTGTGTAACTTTCTGCAACAACTCAACTCTCATGAGACTTGAGCGAGACTTGGTTACACACAGACCGGATCAAGCGAAAGGTAAAGAGAAAGGTTTCATTTCTCTGTAGGGTCCTTTCCATAATGTTGTCAGACACTTATAATAACAATCTGAGCCTGTCAGTGGCAAAAAAAAAGCACTTTTAGCGGACGTACATTGACGGTGCCATTTGCCGCGTCGGATTACATTGCAGCCCGTTTTGCGGCTGCCGGTGATGCGATCTCGCTCAATACTGGACCAATTTCAAAAATTGTTGTCCCCTTTAGTCACTTAGACACAAAAAGATGGGAAAATAGGGTCCAGGTTGAAAAATACCTAAGTTACCCTTTAATTAGCGAGATCTTTTTGGCTTTTGTTTTTATTTTGGCTGCATCTTGTGTGTGTGTGTGTGTGTGTGTGTGTCTGTGTGTGTGTGTGTACCTGTTTCTGAAGTCACAGTCCTGGTGTGAGGAGCCATTGGCATGCTGGCAGATGACGGATCTCTTCTGCACAGTGGTGGCAGGGCCTGAACACCTCCCTGAACACTGAAATGGAGTTACACACAAAAAAAAAATAAGAAAAAAGAATACACCAATGCATAAGAAATCTGTATATATCTGTATATCTTGTAAATACACATTAAGATGCAGTCAAAAGCAGTAGTTCCCAGCAAAAAAAAGAAGCCTAGTCTGGCCTTCATCGGGGAACATTTGTTCATTCATTTCTGCGATGAGACAGAGCGCCTTGGACAATTTCTGCTGAGAACTGCTGCTTTTGACTGGATGATAATGTATATTTACAAAGACTTCCCATGAATTGGCTTATTCTGACTCAGCTGTTATCTACATTCAAAGAGCCCCTGTCCATTCTAATCTACACTGAGGACCCGATGCAGTGTTCCTTCCCTCCTGAGTTCTCAAGAAGCGGGGAGAAGAGCCATTACTAGCTCGTTATCTTGCCAGTATTGTCATTTTTGCGATCCATTGCAATATACCAGATGACTTTTCCTCCATTTTCTTTTCCTTCGTGGCTACTTCCCTCGTCGTTTCTATTGGACGTGCGAGGGTTTCATCACAACACGCGGAGCAACAGTTCAACTAGGCTGAACTTTGAGGGCAAGGGTGAAAATTCATTCAGATGTGGCACCAGCCGTTAGATATAATGGGTGTAGGAGCACAGGGTTGGAGCTGTCCTGCGGTCTGTGACAGCAGCTTAAGGCAGATCACTGCTATAAAGACAATTCTTGGAGCAAGTTGAATTGCATTGGAACCAATTGAAATGATATCACACCATTGGCAGATATTTTCACTTGTTTAACGCGACAACGTTCCAATGGGTTCCTAACAGAAGGCCAACAAGCTGTCAATTGAAGGGGATAAATGTGATTCTAATGACTATTTCCTTGCGTGACACTGGTTTGTATAGAAAATGTTTCTTGGAAGTCATGGAGGAACATTTTGAGGGCTGAGATATTGCAACTCTAAAATTCAAAACAGCCATCAATTGACTATGGCTTGGCCTGTCTAGCATTGCAGTCCACGTAGGTAGGTTTTATTAGTTGACATTTTGCTTGAATCCAAGTCAAGTCAAGTCAGGTCAAGTTTTATTTTTTTATAGGCCAATATCGCACAGCATGCCTCAAAGGGCTTCACAAAACAGAAAGATAAAAGCAGTGGTCAAAACAAATACAATAAAATGTACACTCAATAAGAAAATTAAAACAATAAAAGTAATTAAAACAATAAAATGTAGCATGATTAAACTAAAAACCACAAGTAGATTAGTTAAATACAAAATACAATAACATCATTGTCACATGACCAACTAGACTTGGTCATACGTTAAAGAAAACAGATGTGTTTTGTGAATCCAACAAAGGTAATCCCCATGTTGAGTGAACAGTGTCTTACAGAAGGTAAGACAATATGTCAGAATCTCAATAGAGATTAGCTCTGGAGCAGGACAGCTTCGCTCCCAGTTGTCAATCAACTGCACGCTGATTGCTATTGGCTCAGTGGGTAGTGGAGGGTGGGGACAGAGGGTTAACCCTAAATGCGTTGGTCTTCTTGGTTTCCTTAAAACTTACCTACCGCAGCTTTAAAGACAACTAAGATTTGAAGACTCACTACTAGATTAAATGACTTATTAACATATTATTTTGTGCAATGCATGAAATCCTTTTGAGAATTTGGTAACACTTTATGTGTTGCTCATAACACTTTGTAAGGCATCACACACATATAAGAACTTAATAGATGCAATATAATTAATATATCAGATCATTCTATGTAATACACACAATGTGCAAGAACTCTAGTATTTGAATCCTTTCTCGGCTGCCTAACAAAGTCATAACATACTAGATTCATCATGTATTACAATGCATTATAATGTGCTGATCTGATTTAAATGACAGAATAATCAAGTGTTAGCAGTTACTTTTCCCCAGGAGCTGGTCACCCATGTGGGACAGTGATTGGAGGTGCACTGCTGCCTGTCGGCCGGCCGGCTGCTCCTCTCGCAGGCAGGGGGCGTTAGAGTCCTCGCCGCTCCCCGGGCGTCCAGCTGCTGACAGGACACCTGCCTCTGCTTCCAGCCGCCGCCGCACGACGCCGAGCACTTGGACCACACCGACACCACCCAGCTGGCAAGATGACAGGAGGCAGTGAGAACAAAACCATCAGTTGATTTGTTTGCTTGCAAAGTGTATAATAATATGTAATCATCTTGAATTATATCGCACTTTTCAAAACACAGCAACAAAGGAGTAGATAAAAACAGAAACAGATCAAATCGACAGCAAAAACAATGAAAGCAAGGTAAGAAATAAAAAAGCAAGGCAAGAACATACAAGAAAAGCATAAAATGTAAGTCACAAACGATTAATAAAAGATAATTATATGAACATGAAAGTACATCAAAAATTAGTTTTAAGAGCTGATTTAAAGGATGATAGACATTTTGCAGCCTGAGCTCCTCAGGTAGCCTCGATGGCAAGTGGCCATTAGTATTTCGAAAAAAAAAAAAAAAAAGGGAAGAGACATTACTGCTTGTTATTTTTCTTAAAAACAAGTTCAAAAATCTTTATTGAAACAAGTGTCATTTTCTTGATACTAACGGAGCAATCTCCCTTATTCTGCCTTGTTTCAAGATACTGACACTTGTTTCTAGATTTTAAATTCTTTAAACAAGTGAAACTGCATTGGAAACAAGTGAAATGATTTCATCCCTTTGGCAGATTCTTTCACTTTAAAATCTGATTTGAAGACTCAGTACAAGATTAATTGACTTGTTAAAATGGATATTTTTTACACTTAAAAAAGCCCAAAACTATATAATAAGGAAAAATAAGTTGACCCAAGGCTAGGATGGAGTCTATAGTAGACAAGGCTCCACATGGCAGTGGCTTGTAAAGCTCAAAGACTGATTCCCCATCTGACTGTTTCTCAGCGGTCAGTGAAAGCAGTGCATCTGTTTTAGCGATACAAGCCCTGCTCATTCATGAAGATATATGGTGGAGATCTCTAATATGTCTTTATGCTCTGTCCAGCTGCTGAAACAGTTTGGAGACCTACAACACAAAAGGCTGTTATGGAATATTGCTGTTTATTACGGCAAACCTTTACCAGCGCAATAACCCAAATGATGTGTTTATGACAATCCTTCTGTATTGTGTGTGTGTGTGTGTGTTTATGAGCATGTGTGTGCACATGTATGTTTTAGTGCCTGTGTGTCTGCCTGGCTGTCTCTGAGGCTGGTTTCTTGACGTGGACAGTAAAAGGTCAGAGACAAAGGCTAGCATTGTGCCGGGATGTTCGCTGATAGCTTGGAAACACACTCTGAGCCGTTTCCCAGAGAGAGCTGCTGCTGCGAGTATGAGTCTGGGGCTGTGCTGCCAGCAGTGTGTGTGTGTGTGTGTGTGTGTGTGTGTGTCTTTCTCTGTCTCAGTGCACATGGTAATAATAAACCAATGTTTTTAGCACAGGAACACGTTGGCGCAATACATGATTTGAAGCTGTTTGATTCATACTAGGGATGGGACGATATATCGCAACTCAATATATCGCAATACAAAAATGTGACAATACGTATCGTGGGGCAGAAAAATGAATGATGATATTAGCTCCATTTTATTCTGCTGTAGTAATCACAAATGAGACGCTTGACCATCACAATTTCACAAGCTCTCCATCCAAATTATATTATTTACACTTTGTAATGACATTTTTTGCAGAATTATGTTTATTTCTGAGCCACAGATCTTTCTAGCAGTGCCATTGGCTCTCTAGAATGTGAACAATAAGTAATGGTTGAGTCATTGGTATTGATCATCAACTCTATCAACCCCCCTACAAGCTATTTTGTGCTATGGGGCAGTAAAAAGCTTACATACTGCCCCTTTAAAGTTGCCTCTGACTCATACTATATCCAATGATGTTGATCAGCACTGATACCAATATGTGACAGGACAGTATCATAAAACACAACTTCTTTCATATAAGCTACAGTTTGCAGGATACTACTGCACCACCATCCAGGCTTGATTCATGCTAATAGCGGGTCATTTGTGTTGGATTAGCTGAACAGAGCTGTCTGAGTGTCTGGCGTTGGGGTGGGGTGGGGGGGGCGCTGACTGATGGGCCGTATGATGCGTCGGGGCAGGTTGGCAGGGCTGGAAACACTGGGGGGGGGGGGGGGTCTGGGGCGAGGAGATTCTGCTGAGAATACACTTCTGCTGTGATCTGGCTGCTCTTCCTGGACTCAATACAAGTCTGCCTACTTTTAACACCATCTATCATTCCACCCACCTCAGGTTCAGTTTACATGTGCAAAGGCGGTGTATTGTATTACAGAGAAAATGTGTTATAGGTGTGTCTCCTAGAGTTTGACTGATATATCAGTTTGCTGATAAATCAGGCTGATATTGTCCTTTATTAAAATTTAGATAGCAGACAGTCAATGTCGTCCACCTCTGATTGATCACATGTTTATTGTAGAATTGATCAATACTACTGGTTGTCAATAGCAGTGGTTATCAAACTGGGGGTTGAAGATAATTTTGGGGGGTCATGAGATGATTTATGGGAAAGGAAGGAAACATATTTCTATTTCTATGTATTTTCATGTATAATTTTTCTGATTTTTGCTTTTTTTCTTGTGAAATGCTGCACAGTATTCAGCCTCTCAGCCTCCTCTGATAATCAAATGAAATTACCTGAGCAGGGAAACTCATTCTTTGGTTGAGCTGCAGCCTGTGATGGGGGTCGCGAGTAGGCATCGCTTCATTTTAAGGGTGACGAGCCAAAAAGTTTGAGAACCGCTGGTCTGTGGGAAACCCTTAACCTGAAATAATGCTGGAGTTTGATTGGATTCCACACAAGTATGAAGGGATATGAAGGGATATGTCCTACTCTTATTCTTCTTATTCTCATCCTGCGTTTTAGTTTTAGTGTTTCAGTGTTAGAGTGTTAGCGCCCCGGAGGCTTTTGCATCCTGCCAAAAGTGAAAATCTGGGGCAAAAACTGTATTTTTTGGCATGAAAATAGTCAAATTGGAAGATACTGAACATATTGGCAGCTTCAGTACGAAACTAGGCATCAGCATCGGCCTTCAAAAACCCATATCGGTCGACCTACATATAACCTCACGCGTACCTGGGAGGGCAGTCCTGTATGCTGCAGGCCGCTGGGGAGCTGATGGGTCTGGGTAAGTGGTGACACATGGTGGGCTGGACCTCCCTTCCCTGCGGACCCACACAGCGAATCCTCCGCAGCCGAGTCCCTCTGTTCCCGCAGGACGCGCTGCACGCCGTCCAGTCGCCGAAACGCCAGGCGAACTCTGCGGATGTAAAACACACACAAAAAAGATAGGAGAATACGTGAATAAATCAGCGTGCGCCATCACCCAGTGTTACTATCCACACACGGAAAGAGAAATCCATACCGCGCATAAGGGTTTTTGCATTGGATATGCCCAACGTGGAGGCAGCGCAGCGCCCGAGGCGAAGCTGAGAGAGCTGACGGATCCGATGTATAATACATAAAAGAAAACCTGAAGACAATGATATGCGGTATCACCCTAGGGAAGGTATTAACGCACCGATCTGCCGAAAAGCTACAGAAATCACAGCATCATCATGTTTTTTTAATTTTAAACTTTATTTATCCGGGGAAAGTCGACTTTACCTTCAAACAGTTCCACACGTTCACACTGGGAGCGAGGGAGTTACTTATTCACTCTCACCTATATTTTCCCAGCTGGTCCGGGGGATTCAAACTGGCAACCTTCCGGTCTCACAATCACTGGTCAAGGTGACACCGCAGCACAGCCATAACCACCGGTTTGGCCAGTTCTCCCGCGATTTCTGTCAGTACTTTTTTTTTTTTTTTTTTTCATATTACTGAGCGTTTGTTATAGTCTCAGTTCTCAGCTTACCGGTTTATTCATTCTGCCTGATGGGCTGCTGAATTTCTGAGGTTTAGCAGTGGCTGCCCTTTGCTGCACACTTTCTTTCTTCAACCCTCTCTCTTGCTTTCTCGTGCCGTCTCTTCCTTTTTCCATGCATTTTCCCTCTCTCTCTCTCTCTCTCTCTCTCACTTTCCACCTCCCTCCCTCAGAGGCCAGGCAGCTACGCTCTGGTTCAGCACACAACCAGGACAGCGAGCTTTCTCTAACTAGAACAAAAAAACGAGTTCCAAGAGGCTTGGCACCGCTTTAAACAGTGGGACTTAAGTTGACTGCCATGCAAAGCTCTGACTGTCGTAACTTCTTTTCCCCCCTTTCGGTCTTTATGCCTCTCGTCTGGTTCTCTCACTCTCTTTCTACTCTGTGACCCTGCCCCAGTTTCCTACGTTAAATTAAAAGAAAATCGAGAAAAATTGCAGCCGTCATCCATTAATCACGGCTGATATTAGCCATTAGTCTGCTGTCATTTGCCCCCTGGCTCTCGCGTCTGAAGCACAAACCCTATAGTGTATGACAGATATTTTGGGGGGACTTGAAGTGGTACAAATTGCAAATTGGGGTCCGGTGATGGCTACCAGCTGTGTCTACAGTCCAGCGCTTAAGCCGATCAAACTTGAAAGGACAATGGCCGTCATGCGCCCGTGTTTTAGCAAATTGGGGGCAGGAGAGAGTAAGTAAGAGGCGACTGAGAGGACTCCGGAATAAAAATGGGCTGACATCGCACAATAACGGCCTTGTGCTTGTGCCAAACGCGGACTATCGGGGCGAAGGAGCGTGCAGGTTGGCGTTTTGTAAGCGAGTTTGTGATCTGAATGTTTAGAAGCACAAAGTCACTTTGAGTCAGGTCCCACGAAACACTGAAAAACAGTAAATGCAGTGTTGAAGGACACAAATATACTGTGCATATATTATATTATACTCCATGGGCATTTAACAATCACGTCAAACTACGTCGCATACAATATTCCTTTGACCATAGAATGAATATGTACGAGTGAAGATCAACGGAAGCATTTTCTGCTTATATGTGCTAGGGATGAGCACAAGCAGTTGAATACTTAATTACCCACAAAGCATGTTGAAATCAATTTTTGACCTCAGGATGTTTTTTTATTGATTTTGTGGTGGTGGTTTTCACAGTCAGTTGGGTAGAAACTGATTTGTATGGCAGGGTCATTGAATCGCAGTAGCTGGTGGAGATCCACACCTGAAAAACTCCACTGAGAACACTTTCTGAGGAGAACTACTGTGAGATAGAACTTAATGGAGCAACACTCCAAACCAAAATCCGCTGCACTGGTGGCAGAGGAATGAAAAGCTCCTCCAGAGACTTAGTGTCCTTCCCAAACAGAACCTTGACATTCTTCACCAAAAGACATGTGGATATGGTTGTTTTTCTACATAAGAACTCGGCTCAAACATAGTAAGCTGGTTGTTTATTTCCCTGTTTGTTTTAAATCTGATCAGCTAAATTAGATTTGAAGGACTTCATTACCCAGAAATCCTGTAAGGCGATGTCAGTAAACTAAATGTCTTCTTCTTAGTATATGGTGGAGATGGAGGTGGTGAAGAGGTTCAGCCATTATTGGCGAATCCAGCTTTATCTGGAGGGAGTGGCTGAATTTTTATATACAAATTTTCAGATGGACCTGTTATGGGGAGTTTCATTCAACTACATGATCCGACTCCAAAATTCAGCCACTCTTCAATTAATGAAAAGAATTAAAAATGCCCTCCCTAGTATGTGTGTAGGCATATACACACACACCCCACACACATACAGGTCAACCCATGCTCACCCTCAGTGCGAACGTATATCCAGGCAGACATTATCTGTCTGGTGCTGTTGACGAGGGTCCGGCAGCGGTAATGGCCTGAGAACTTCCCCTGGAGGGTGCTGACCTCCAGGACGCGACCCCTCACCAGCATCCTGTACTGCAAACCCGGACCCGGACCAGGACCCGGGCTCTGGATCAGGCCTGGACCCGAAGCCTCCTTCAGGGTCTGGTTCTGGTAGTCCCAGCGGACTGGCATTCTGTGGTCAGGGACTACTGGACAACCTGTAGAGAGACATACTGAATTATATTCAATTTAATATCCTGTTATTATATGCAGTTGCCCCATGAAGTATTCAACACCCTATAGTTTTTACATATTTTGTGCATTATATGATGCTGATTCTAATAATTATCATGCACACACAAAGGGCTTATAATATACGCTTATTGTGCCTTATAATGCCTTATGAGAACCACTTCAAGAATAGTGTCACTGAGATTTCCAATGCCTCCTGCCTTGCCTTAAGAGTGTGTGCATCCATATTTGGATAGCACACTGTGTTTGTGTGTATACCTATGCGTAGGATGTCTCCAGGTCTGACAATGACACTGGTTCCACTGCGTGAAGCCATCAGGACCCTCCGCCTGTTCAGCTCCTGGGAGACTGGAGCAACCCTGCCTGCTCCAGCTGGGTATGGACCTGCATACACACACACAGACACACACACACACACACAAACAAATTGTTGTTCCAGTTGCTTGCCCACATTGTCAAAGTCACAAGGACAGCCAAACACAAACCAGAAAATGCATTGTGTGTATATACAGGACAAAATAACAGAAATACCCATTGAAAAAAACACTTTCACTTTGAAATAACCCAAATACAAAGGCAGTGTTAATTACACAGGTGAAAGGAGTCCATTTTACAGGACCAGGAGCACCTAAAGGAGCCAGCACCGTTCCCTCATGATGCTCCCACATTCCAAGATGATAACGCCCCCATGCACACTGCTGCTTTAATAAACAGCAGGATGAAGTCAGACCTGGAGGCTTTCCTTCTTGAGGAAAGCCTCCAGTATCCACTACACACAGTTCAGGATGCAGGATGACAGCAAGACAAGGAGGACTGAAGCTGTCCTGAAGGCCCTTCTCCTTATTAGATACTTGATATTCATATATTGTTAGGTGTTTCTGTTATTTCTGTCCACCTTCTGTATACTCCAGTGCGTGTCTGACAGCAGAGTTCTTACAACCAAGAACCAAGTCTCTGAAGTCCAGTAAGAACCCCAACATTCATATTATAGATTGACACTGCAGTCGACTCATGCTGGGAAACGGGAAGCGCTGATCCGACTGACTTCGTCCTTCACTCGTGGCTTTATTGCAGCCGCATGTTTAGCATATGGAGATGTGCGGTTGCTGAGGATATGCTCCTTTGAAACAGACCAGGGGAAAAAGTCTGGAGAGAGCGGCCATGGGAGTGTGTCCAAGCAAACACTGCTGCGGAGAGTGTGTGACGCTGGGTCAGAACATCAGTCAGGATAATGGCTCCTAGACCACCGTGCTGTGGCCTGGCTGGCCTCTCTGGGTACTCTCCATGACTCTTTGTGCGTGTGTGTGTGTGTGTGTGTGTGTGTGTGTGTGTGTGAACCCACTGTGGACTTGCAGGACGGTAGAGGCGGTGGACTTTCCTATGGTGTTGCTGGCCGTGCAGAAGTAGGTGCCTTGGTTCTGCAGAGAAACGTTCCTCAGCGACAGCGCGCCTGAAGGCAGGGAGACGGCACCGGCACCCAGCGGCCCGTCCCGCCTCTGCCAAGTCACCGCGGGCTGGGGGACACCTGAGAGAGAGAGGGAGAGAGAGAGAGAGAGAGAGAGAGAGAGAGAGAGAGAGGGAGGGAGGGAGAGGGAGAGTTATCACCAACTGGCAATTGCAAAAGGGAGATTTAAGACATCATGGCAGCCAAGTGAGAACAGCAGATGTGATCGTTGATCCAGGGCAAAACTTCAAACTAAGGCTATATTCACACACTGCAGCTGAAAGTGTTCAAATGTGACACAGATCTGATGTTTTCTAATCAATGTGAAAAGAAAAAAGCTGCATGGAGTCGCATTTTTTCGATCTGGACCACATGGATATGATCCTGAGGCATGCGACCTACATGAGGCTTGTATTTGAACACTCAAATCAGAATTTGTCAGTGTTGCCATGACAACAAGGAAATCTTCCGTCATTCATCTGACACAGTTGTCATCATTTTGTCAGCTTGGGTGAGCCAGCTGTAGCATGGAGGATAACGAGACACAACAATGGAAAGAAAGCAAAATCGCTCACTTGATCGGTGTGGAAGGCACAACGTCTTCAAAAAAAGTAGAAGAAGCAAAACAAAATATGAACTGATGTCTTTTGTTGTTACTCGGCGCACACGTCCGTTGGACTTTTCAACATCACTGTCAGTTCATATTGGTATCAGATATGGGTTACATCTGAGAATAGATGTGAGCAGTTATCCAAAATGAAAGAAATGAGCATGAAGGCCTGACACAGCCTAACAAAACTTTTGGCAAATGAAACTGCAGCATGTCTGACTGACCAATATGCTGAGGAACGCCGCAACCTGAGGGACACACACACACACACACACACATACACAATTTATGCATATTGATTTTGGCCTCTAGTAAGGTTGAGGCATGGAGTGTTATGGGAGCTGTGGTTACAGTACTGGCAAACACACACACACACACATACACACACACACACACACACACGCACTCACACAGAACGAGTACACTAGCCCCCAGGCTATTGATTATTATGTACTATTGTGCAGTTCTTTTTTCAAACCAAATATTTTATCATCCCAACATGGGATGAATGCATAAACATATATATGTGTTTGCATATTGCTTCTGATAAACATGCAAATACAGTCACTGCAAAGAGAAAAAGACAAGAAGAACGAGAACAGGAAAACGAAGGGAGACAGAAGGTAGAAAATGGGAGTAGATGGAAAATATTGACAGGGCAAAAAATAAATGATTGATGCAAGGACGGCAAAGAAATAGATGGGGAGAGAAATAGATGACTCTCAGTTTGCTTCTCTCCACCTGAAAACCGGCGCAGCGGGTAAATGTCAGCGGTGGCGCGGCGAGCTTGACCCAAGGCTGGTATCGATTACCGAGATAAATCCGAGTGGTGGATGCCAACTCCTACATTTCCTGCCAATTCTTGACATGTATGTACAGAAATAAAAACCATACCGTGTGGAAATATTAAACCATGCTCGACGGGATGATGACTAGACTCTGTAATACATCACCGATGTCTGAAAGTGCCGTAGAGACCGAGACGCTGCGCAGGGTGTCGGACGCTTTGATACTTTCTTCTGTCACACTTGCTGTATCAAAATCAGACCGCATGCAGCTTCCACTGCCATGCTGCTTTCTTTTCATATTAATTAGACTGACAGGCGGACTACATATGTCCAACACCACCACACTTCACAGTTGAATGAAAGGTTATTTCTGATATGTAAGCACCATGAGATCTATCCATCTGCATTTCACCCTGTCATTACACTTCTTTCCCATCTTGTAGTTTTCAGAGATGATGTGCAAACATGATGATATGGAGGCATGGTGTTATATAAAGTAGGGTTCGGCCAATATGGGTTTAAAACTCTCCATTGAAACCCATCAATAACATCTTGATTCTATACTTGTGTGGAATCTGATCAAAATGTCTCATTAGAGTCAATTCAGGTTAAGATCTTCCCAGACAACCAGTGTAGTACTGATCAAATCTACAATAAATATGTAATCAATCAAGCCATCATATCAGAGGTGGGTGACACTGATTGGCCGATTTGATTTTTAATTGAAGGCCAATATCATCACCATATACAATATATCTCTCTAACCCTAGTATAAAGAATAAAATCTTTCCTCTATTTTGGAGATATATTGGCCTATATATGGTGTTGTGTCTCTGCACCCCACAAGAGGGAACTAATACAACATGGTCCATTATGGACCATTATATTCAAGTTAGTTGGTAGAAGCTTTCCATAGCTGATATTGAGTATCTTTAAATTTGACCATTTTTATACCAAATATTTCCAGAAAACAACAAGGATTCAATGTTTTATTCTTGTCAGGGTGGAAAAGCCTCTGGAGCAGCATTTAGACCATCATGGGACACTAAAACTCTCCACTGAAAACCAGACTAATGAAATTCTTTTAGGTGGGTTAGCAGCCCTTTAAGGCAAGATGAGGCAGGTTTCATGTCTGACACCTCTGAAGCTGTTGAGTAAAAAAAAATGGAGGAACCTCCATCATATCAGAGATGGATGACACTGACTCCAATATCCAATTCTTAATAAAAGGCCAACATTGGCCCAGTCTATCAGCAAAACAGTATTTCGATCTAACCCTAATAGAAGGGATGTCCACACTGATGAGGCACAGATAGTTGGAAAAACAAAACTGGTTTCTCATCTCACTGGCCTCTCTCATGTGGATTGTCTTATCATTTGCAATAACAGTAAAACAGCACCAATTGCACAGGATAGTAAAAGCATGGGTGTCAGTTGGATATGGCACTCACCACACCTTACCCTACAGTGATTCCAAATTTGATCTTGTAGTTTATATCATTATAATGGAGAGGAACGATCAAGCAAAAATAACCAGAAATCTATTTAGAAGCCATATGTGAAAAATAAAATCCCATCAGGGGATTATTATTATTCAAGAGTGAATTGAATCCTTAGTAAATGTAGGTGTAGTACACCACTGATGGAATGTGTGCATATTTGTGTGTGTCCATATGTGTGTGTGTGTGTGTGTGTGTGTGTGTGTGTGTGTGTGTGCACACGTGTGTTTCTTGGAGGGATCACAGCTGCTGCTAGATCAGACGTCTCTCCACAGTTCTGAGTAGCAAATAAAAGACAGAATCATCTTACATTACGACCACCTCTCTGTCTATCACTCTGTATTCATCCCTGACTCCTTCATTTCTCCCATTGAGATGAAAGCACGTTATTTTCGGTCTCATTTTCTTGGGCGTCTCACGCACATACACACACACACACACTCACAAAAACACACGCACATACACACACACACACACACACACACACACACACACACACACATACACAGATACACACTGACATGCAACTTCACTCATCTCATCCAATCACCAGGTGACGAAAATGTCTGATAAAACACGCTGGTTTGTGCTGGTTGCCAAGGACCACTGCACTGAGGGGCTAGTATATAATATGATGTCAGCCATGCATGTGTGTGTGTGTGTGTGTGTGTGAGAGAGAGAGAGAGAGAGAGAGTGAGAGGCAGACAGACAGACAGACAGACAGACAGACAGAGAAAAACTTGAGGTACTACTGGGGGAAAACGTAAATACCGTAAATGAAGCAGCAGTTGTTGTGTGTGTATCCATATATAGTTGTGAGCAGTGTTGGGTGGCAACATGTTACAGTACTAATTCAGTTCCAGAAATGGTATTTCAGTTACCAATCAAAAAATAAGTTGTTTTCTAAATATCAGAATGAAGTTGAATTATCCAGAAACTATATCCCACCTCCATCCCCTGATTTTTATCATCATACTTAGTTGTTGTCCTCTCACACTGAGCTGGTTTAGATGAGAAATGGTAGAAAAGTCAACTCTCTCTCCTCTCTTTGGGGGTGTAACAGAAAAGTAAGATACCAAATAGCGTAACAAGGGAGTAATAAGTACAGTAATACAATTACTTTTGAAATGAGTAATAACTAATGAGTAATATAATACATTCTTTGAGGAATGAGCCCAACACTGATTGAATGTGTGCAAATGTATGAGTGTGAAGCTAAAAAAAAGAGATCTGTCAAACTCTCCCTGGATAAATAAAGGTTAAAAATAATGTCACTTGAAACATGCAACCTTTACTTTATACAGTAGACTGCTCTCTTCATGACCACAAAGAGCACAACAACCAGAGTATTGAATGCCAATGGATCACTCCCAAGTCAGTTCCTGATAAGTGACTGCCAAAATGAGACCTGGGCTCTCATTTCAACAGACGAGTGGAGCTCCAAATGATCCTTACTATCAAGGCTTAGTATCCTGCCATAGTAAACCACTTAAGGATAGCAGATATCTGGATAGCATGTTGGCTTTCCACGCCATGACTCCTCAGCTAAATGTGGCTTTCAGCATCTCAACGCTGGAGGGAGAGCCAACTGGGAAAACTAGAGTCAGTATCAAACCAGCTTCAAAGGGCTACAGATAAGATCGAATTCATTCAGTGGGTGGCACAGGAATGCACAGCACTATGTCAGCTCATACAGACTCATCCTCGTGTCTATCGCGACCATCCAACACCTCTTGAATCACCGGGAACCCTTCTTCCACTCCTTGTTACTGGAGGATTTAACTGAGAAGGACCTCCACGATCACCCAACACCTCGTGAACCACCGGGAACCCTTTTTCTACTACCTTGTTTCTGCAGAATATGAAGGATGAGCAGGATCTCCAGGGCTGCCCAAAGTCTTGTGACCTCTGGTAACCCTTCCTCCACTACATTTCTGTAGAATCCAATTGAGAAGGACCTCCTTCCGGGAACCTCCTCCAACCTCTGCAAAGGAGCTCCATGGCCGCCCAGCTCCATGTGACCACCGGTAACCCTCCTTCTACACCCTGTTTCTTCCATGTTACCGCCGGTAACCCTACCTCCAGTACACGTTTCTATAGAATCCAGTTGAGAAGGACCTTGACGACCACTAAACACCTCGTGAACCACTGGGAACCCTCCTACACCTACCGCTACAGCAGCTGATTTCATTGATGAGTTCCTCCCTCTCTGGTTGAAGGTGTGCTAATCAGATAAATCAGCTGGTGTAGTGTTTGGTTGGAATGAAAACCTGCAGACTCTTCCATGGGACAGGACTGGACACCCCTGGCTTAGAGGGAACTCTGACCATGCTTCCTTCCAAAATCACTGTCGCCCTCTCCAGGCTGAAACAACAGATCCTCAAACCTGTGAACACCACTGTGTCCCCCTCTTCACCCTCCTACACATAGTTTTGCTTCTTTTCCTCTGTTTATTACCCCACAACAAAAACTTCCATTGACATTACCTGTGTGTTAGAGTCCCAAATATATGCCCAACGCGATCCAACCAAGTTTAAATAAAGAGGGATTTGGTGCTCGACAGTAGAGGACAATATGTAAACAAAACTATTTTACCTGGGTACTTCATATTCAGACTACAAAAATAAGATACTGGAAGACTCAACCAAGTCTGTACATTCATTGCAGGAGGGTGACCCTCCTCACTGAGTGCTCCAGGTCTTCGTCTATGAAGTGCCTAGGTAAAATAGCTTTGATTACCAGTGTGTTGTCTGGTTGCCTTCACCCCAACACCACACTAGACTATACCTGCTCTAAATCTCATATTGCTGTGTTGTGACCTACCGGTGACAGGGCAATCCAGAGTGATGTTGGCCCCTGGGCGAACGCTGACCCGGCCGCCCACCACGGCCCTCAGGCTGCGACCCAACATCAACCCTTGGTCCGAAACATTCCTCCATGACACCGCGATGGCCGGGGGCTCTGAAGGTTCACACACAGACAAAAATATATCAGCCGCTAATGCAATGACAAATGAATGTGAAAGTGTCTTCTCCTCTGGGGTATTACTGTTAGCCACTCACTCATTTGAGTCAGCTTTGGCCGTGCAGTATGTGCCTCAAAGCATCAGTCTGACTGTAATGTGTGCTAAATCTTATTATAGACTGATACTGATACTGATACTAGTTCTTGCTGCATATACGAGAAAATACATTGAAACTGCACAATAGAAACGAAAAGTAATGATGCAAAACATGCAATATTCTACATTTTACACATTTTACACTCACAAGATATCGACAGTCAGTACTGTAGCAACAGCCCAGTTAAAAGTCAGCCACTTTTACTCAACAGATCTGTACACTGATGCACTGTGAGAAAAGTCAGAACACCTACCAGCCACTAGCAGCTGAGATGTCTCAGAGTCGGAGCCATGTGCATTGGTGGCTGTGCACTTGTACTGGCCTCTGTCAGCTGCTCTGGGCTGGGAGATGTGGAGTCCTCCAGAGCTATCCCAGGATACCCTGCAGACAGAGAGACAAAGCAAAAGTTTGTTTTCTTTCCAGTGGTTCACAACTGGTGGATCAGGATCCAAACAGTGGGTCACCAAACTTTCGGAAAGGGTCAGCTTTGATAGGGGAAAGAACAGCTTAGGGGACTACTGACTACACTTTTTGACGATATCATATATATTGAGTAGTTGAGGATACATTTTAATTCTGCGGGCATGCTGGTAGAACAGTGGTCTCTAAGGCACATGCCATGTAACTACCGTGTCCTGGGTTCGAATCCGGTCCAGGACCTTTGTCACATGTCATTCCCCCTCTCTCTCCCAGCCTTTCCTATCTCTCTCCACTGTCTAATAAAGGCAAAAAAATCTTTAAAAAGAAATTAAATCCTGCTGCTAACCACTTCATTATAGACAACACTGATAATACTGCATTATCTCCCAGAGAACTGATGAATTCAAATAGTGTCTTCACTGACTGGAGATAGGCGACAGTAGTTGGGTTTAACATATGCTGCTTAGATTGGATAGCTCTCAGTGTGGGTCTGAGTTTCTACCTGTCAGCCTTGGGCGGTAATGCATTACAGTACTTATTATTACTATTACAATTTCAGTAACAGTATTACAGTTACCAATTGAAAAAACAAGCAATTGCCTTGGTGAGTACCCCTAAATATCAGATTGAAGTTGAATTATCCAACAACTGTATCAAACCCCAAACTTCAATTTGTTTTTGTCATAAGTAATAAGCCTTCATAAGGCATCATCCACTCAACTAATGCATACGTACACTAAACGTTGACTTTCTCTGGGTGGAAGTATTCCCACTATTTTGATTTTATCCGGTAAAAGGACGACAAGAACAAGACAAGAAGAGGTGAGCACTCTTTAGTTTCTGGATCATTCACAGTAGAGGAAACATACTATTTTCTGAATTTTGAAGGTAAGAGATCCTCTCTTACCTTCAAAAATGTAATCACCAATTTTGAGTTGTAAGAGAAGTAATGTAATAAGCAGAACTACTGCTCCCATGGAGTAATAAGTAATAGTATTACTATGCTCTCCCTCTGCATGCACATCTTATTATACTGTTTAAGTTAAACTCACTTAAGGTGGGTCTCTATGTCTCTCTCTATGTGTGTGTTGAGTGGCTGAGTATATGAATCAGTCTGGCCTGGATGCAGCAGTGTTATCAGTATATTGTATTCATCTGCTTTATAAAGAGATGGAGAACCAGAATCAATTATCGTTAAACAGTGAACTCTGGCATCCCAGAATGAACTGGTAAAATATGTCAAGTAGTCAAACGTGTCACATGTCATACTTTTATCTCCAAACTCCAAAGATAACGTTTTGGTCAGAACATAATTTTCTGTATATCTGTCTGCCTGCCTGTTTAACGGTCTATCTACTGAATTGTTCTTTAGCGTTAATAAGTCTGTCCAAGAGTCCTTGGTTTAGGGATGAACAGGACTCAGCCACAGTTACGGAGCAATACAAGGGCTTCTTGATATCTGTTCAAAAGAGTAAAGCCAGCTTCAATGGGAGAGAAATCACCTAAAATCATTAAAGAAGCAGTAAGGACATGGGAGCATGATAGGTGGAGGGAAGTTCATGCAAGGGTAAGCAGACTGGTGAAATACTGGAGCATGGGCTGGGCCAACATGTTGAAATTGGGATGGGCCTTAGCATTTGAACATTAGGGCTTTAGCTGGAACTTGGGCTAGAGGGAGCTGGGGCTGGGGTCACTCTATTCAGACCAATTGTGGGCTGTGCAAGACGCTCCGATTGCAGTTATGTCTGCAGCTATGAAGTTTTGAACAGGCAAATCATGTATTTTTTGCTGCTTTGTTATTGTCTTTCATGTCACATGGTTTTGATGAGTTAGCATATCAAGGTAGCAAGTGCTAATAAAGTAACATTAATCAAAAATCAATACAAAAAGCCCCAGAAAAAACTCAAACATTTTTCAGAGCTTACCATCAACCCCAATGATGGAAGCAACCGTTCTTTCAGCATCATTTTAGAGACGTTTATTCCTGTAGTCTTTCAAATAAAAGTTGTAGAGAACTTTGAATGGTTGTAATAGACTGCTCACCCATTCTGCACATGTCAGGCGGAACTATTGATCATGAAATGAAATCACATCAGCAGGGAAACGAGGAAGCATGGAAATCCGATTGGCTTAAGGGCCTTTGACTACTAAAAGTTCAGCCATGGACAACTTTTCTCTGCTGGCAAGCATGTTAACCATCCACACATCTGCCGAGTTTCCCTGGTTGCTCAGCTATAAAGAACTTAATAGACTTCTGGTGATGTGTTGATTGTGTTGTTCACAGTATGAATACACAGTTACGCTTGGGGTTTGGACTGCAGCTGGGTCTGGGTCTGAGGCTGGGGCTGAAATAGAGCAATAGGGTTGGGGTTAGAACTGAGCTTGAGTCTGATGTAAAAGGCCTGGGCTGTTAAAGTCATGCGCTGCTTTATGGATCTCCACAGAGCAATAATCTCTCTGACGGTTTCTATCCAAACCTGTGGAAGCGGGAGCATGAGGAAATACACATTGGCGAATCCCACCCACCAGCACCTCAGACCGCTCACGACATCAAAGACTGCTGCTTGGCCCGAATGCTGCATTTCCCTCAGGCGCAGGTCTGGGACCCGTCTATTCACATCACTTAACCTTCACGAGGAAGAGGGAACGATACAAATCTCACTTCAGATCAGTATGCAGCGCTATCCTTCTTACAGTCCAAGCCCTTACGACAGAGGATCTGGGTTACTCCATTGCATCCTCCACTCTTTAAAGGGCAGAGAGGGCCACTGAGGCTGTGCAGTTTATTATGTGGGACCTTGGACGTAGCAGGGAACATATAAACCATTAGAGCATGGAAAATGTACTCTCATGGCCCTGGGAACAGCAACAGCTTGGCTTTGTAGTGCAGTTGGGGTGACTGGAGATCATGCTGTACCTGTAATACAAAACCAGCTTAGGACAGAAAGTAAATATACCAGTCGAACACAATAGGCTTACAGATGGATGTGCTGGAGATATACAGTGCTGCAGATGTTTTCATTCAAAGTAACTCACAACTACAGGGAGCACGTATTCAGTCGATTTGATCCACGTGAGACCCGATTCCAAATCCTTGATCAGGATCGTCCTTGTGTTTCAACCAACAATATCATTAGGAAAGAAATAAAAGAAAAAGGATCTGTTCATTGCTCTGTTTTCACTCCAGAAATTACTCATGTGAGCTGTTTGCCCTTCAAGGAAAGGAACAGAGCCCGAGTAAATCTGTTAAAAGTTCTTTTAAAAGGTCAAACTCAGCGCAGCATATCGCAGGGAGCCAACTTTGCCTGTTATCACACTCAATTCACTCCAAAGCCACATCGCTTTGATAAGATCGAGTCAAGGGCAACGGCTGCAGAACATTGTGTTTCACGCCACAGCCATGGGCCCAGTGAATGTCAATCAACTCGCTTTCTCACTTTTTCTTTGTGTTTGCTCTCGCTTTTTTCTTTCTCTTTCTTTCTTCCTTTTTACGATACTCTCTTGTGGTCGGGTTCAGAGTGGACCGTGGAAAAGCCAGGCAAGAGATGAAGCGAGTCAGAAACCGACTCCAAGATAGATGCGTTAGGAGTTCGGAGAAGGCGGGAACTTTCTTGTCTGAATCTTCTTCTCTTGTTCTTCTGATCCTCTGATATAAAGCTGTCCTTCTCTCCTTTCTTATACCAGTTATGGGTGGGTCCTTTGGATTGATGCTCTGCAATCACCAGCTATGGGTATGGTTTTTGTCTGACGCTCACCTAAATCTCACCTTACTTTTTCATGTTTATGATTTTCTGTTATCATAGACTTACAGCTCCTGCAGCCCTGGAAGTCTGTTCAGTAGCAAATGCTTAGTGTCATAATGAAACTGAATTTTGGGAGCATCTTGCTTCCTTAATGTGATGTATTCTTCTGCATTCTCCATTAATATGTGATCATTCAAAAGCGTAAGGAAAGTCAAAAGAGGGAAAGCCATTCTTATTTGATGTGAGGGGTGGAGCATTGGGATTGTAAAAGTAATGAGATTTTGATATAAAAATATTTTTTGTCTTTTTTTTGGCATAAATTGTCAAATAGGTGAATGGTATGATAGTTAGACTGAGCTAAAAAGGTGAAAAAGTCATTTTCATTTCATTTTCATTGCATTAGGCAACCTAGCACTTTGGTGATCCCAAGTGTCAGCGGGAGATAACTGTTTGAATTTTTAAAGGTTTGAGGGGTTTTATCATCTAATGTGACTGCGGCAGGTGGGGATGTTGAAAAAAAAATTGTTTTGCTGCAGGTTCAGCCATCGTCGGTGAGTCCAGCTTTGCCTGCCTGGAGCACTTGCTCGCTGCTGTTCAGGAGGCAGTTTTATATTTCTCTTTTGTATTTTGATTAAAATTAAAAGGGAATTTATGCAAATAAAGCAGATCTACAGTGTCTCAATTAGCGGGGATGGGACACTCTTGCTTTGTTGCTGCCCCAATTTCTAGATTTAGACTGATAAAATGATTATATTATTACATAAACATTTTGCCTAGCGCAGCTTAAGTCGAGGTCTGAATCGAACCTTTAATATTTGCACACTTGTAAAATCTTACAGATACTACACTGACCCAGCCTGCTAGCAGCATTCTGACAAACCAGAAACAGCCCTGTTCAGCAGGTTTCAGCTCGCAATACAATAACAGCACCCGGTCCAGAGGCTGTCAGTGCCTGTTAAGGAGAAGGCTAGGAGAAATCAAGAATAGGGCATGTCGTGCAAGGGATCGGAGCAGAAAAACACTCTCCCTTTAGAGCAGTCAGTCATGGCTGGGTATGATTGGCAGGGCCTCGAGCGATGCGGTGATGGCTTCCATATGCAACCGCCTGCTCCCACACATGAGAGAGGGTCCAAGTGAGTGACAGCTCTCAAACCTCAATCAGCACTTCAAGCCCGGGATTTGAGCAAAGGAGATGCGTTTTCGGAAGGGAAGGCCCTGCATTTTAGTTGACGAGAGCGCTATAGTATTATAAGTTCCCCAAAGCGCGATGTGTGTGGTCTGTGACTTCTCACGTTAAACGCCTTTCAAAAGGGCATCAATATTCATAGGTCCACAGCTCCTCAATGAGACAGAAACTCAATACCGCAGTTCGGTTGTATGTCACTGGAAATGCCATGCATCACACTGTGTCCGCAGGCTGATAAACATGTGCATCATAATTCAGAAATTGTGTATCAGTTTCTCTGAACAAATGAATGTAAATGAAACTGATCACCTGGGATACATTGTTTATATCTGCTGCGTTACCCCATATGCTCCTGGTTTAAAATATTTAACATGCAAGTTGCCTTCCTGCATACTAATGCCAGAAACACAAAACTTGCTGAGTGGGTACTCTTAAAGCAGTTTAAATTACTCGAGGTATTTTTCATTTTGCTGTATCATCACTCAACCTGCCTCGAGAAAGAGCAGAGGAACCAGTAGGACCAGAAACATGCTGATCTGGGACACTGTCCGTTAGGGTTAGACCAATATATCAGTACGCCGATATGCTGGGCCGATGTTGGCCTTTTATTAAATATTAGATATAGGCCAGTCAGTGTTGTTGTATGATGGAGGTTAGTCCCTAACCACAACTACATAAAAAACAGCCTATAATACTGCACATTTTCTTTATTCATTTAATTGTTCACGTATGTTTTTTGTAAAATAATTCTTCATTTAACAACCTACTGTATCCCAGAGTTTCTCTGCCACTGAATAGGTGTGGTGTTTCTCCAAGCCACATGCGTAATCTTTATACTACCAAAATGTTAATCGTAAAGAGAAATAGGGCGCAGTTTTGTTTTGATCTGAGGAGCTGAGGAAGCAAACATCATAAGCTACAAGTGAAAACCTCTACCATCGGTTTGGAAATAGATGAAATGACACCAGATCTTTACTGTCATTGTGGACAGAATTTGCATATTGCGAGGGAAAGTGTAGGAGGAGGGTGATCGGATCTGCCGAAGACGCATTTTTGATAACAAATGTAAATGTAATGTGGATCTGGATACAATCTGGATGCAAGTCACATGAAATGCCGGGTGTAAGTGGGATAAGTGACACAGAATGCAGCCGATGCTGGGGATAATGTACTCCAGCGGAAGCATACAGAGAAAACAGAATAGGCCCAAGAATTAACCCCTGGGGCACCCCACACCCCACTATTAGACAGGTATGAGGAAAACCAGTCAAGTCTAGATAGATAGATGATGATGATGATCATGATAGCATGATCAATGGTGTCAAAGGTAGCACTTAAATCTAAGATAGCAACTCCATTAACTCCTAAGAGGTATGTTTTATGTACTGTGCTGCTGACGGAAGCCATATTGAAATTTATCCAAGATACTTTCAACTACCTCTAAAAGTTGTTTGGCAACAATTTTTTCAATGACCTTGGAAATGAAAGGTAATTGGGAGATTGGGCTTTAGTGAAGAGGGAAGGATGGATCAAGGTCGGGCCTCTTTAGGAGGGACTGGACAGTGGCAGTCTTGCAGTAGTTAGGGATGCAGCTAGAGGTGAGGGATTTATTTACAATGATAAGCAGACTAGGGCCAATAACATCCAGGACCACTATGGGAAATTTGGAAGGGATTATATCCAAAGGGCTAGAGGACAGTCATATATCAGACTCAGTGTTTGTAAGATCTTGTAAGGATATTGGGGCAAATTGATTTAACAGGAGAGACAAAAAAGAGCTCAGAGGGGGAGCTAAGATAGAGTAGGACACTAGATAGAGTAGGACACTATCTGAATATTTATTTGCGCCCGATTTATGGGGAAACGGCCCAGAGTTAACAGGGGAACAGAACAGCAAGGACCGGCCTGGAAATGAAAGGTACCTTATAAAGCCCCACGTTTTTATTGGAATAAAGGAAGAAGGTGAGGTATACAGTGCATGGAGCCCACACTTGACAGCAGGTGCTTTATCATATTAATAAGAGCATTAAACACCCTTTTACTTGGCATTTGCAACAGTGCCAGGGGAGTAGATACAGTTCAAAAATAAAGCTGCCCCTCAGTGGAGCATACCCTGGCAAGCGGTCACCCTGACCCACAGTTGGACATAGACAGGAGGGGAAGAATTCAAAGCGAAGGACAATGTGGAAACACATTCACGGGAGGGAGTGATAAATCACACCGAGCAGCTTAGATCTCTGATTCATTAGCTGAGATCATTTACTGAGGTTCAGTACCCTCCTACATACAGAAAATTATGACGAATGCAGTGGAAATGAAAATGCTGGGAATAGCAGATATGATGTCAAGTATCCTAGTAGAGGAAAATTAACTCACATACTGTATGAGCCCTGGAGTGGTTGTTTCTGCACTATCACCTTTGATGGTTAGTACAAATCTGCCAATATGGAATTATCAAGTTTATTTAAACAGGCTTTTCACCAACAATTCACTTCAACACTATTTGGTCCTAATTTGTTGTTTTCATTTGGATTCCTAGGAGAGACAATTCACCAAAAATGTACTTGTAACTTGTAAATGTACTGGGAACTGCATTTATTAAAAAATACCCCTCACTGAGGACTGGCGCAATGCAAATTTTTCATCAACATTATTTCATTATTTCACTGAGCAACACAACAAGAGCTCGGTGTTCTGCGACATTACAACAACATTATGCGGTGTACAATGTCACACTCAAAATCTCTCAATAGCTCTTGAATAAGACAAAGACTGAACAAGACAGTTTTGGGATGTGTGTGAGATAATGTATTAAACTACCAGTTTTCTGACACTTAACTGGCTTACAGAGTTAGCTACCTGTCAGTGTGCTGTAGTGGCGCTCCATCTTTGGTCCAGCTGATTTTGGGTGGCGGGGAGCCCTCTGCGGGACAGAGTATGGTCAGTGATCGGGTCCCGTTGGTGAGGAAGGTGTTGCGTCCGATGCTGATGTTGATGTTCTTCTGGAAGGTCACCGGAACGGTCTGATGCTGTCTGATGATCACAGCTCTGCTAGCAACCTTCTCCCCCGATGCACGCTCTGACCAGTTGGGCAATCTGCCTGTTGGAGAAAGCAGAGACAAGTCTGGAATAAAGGATGAGATTTCTACACTTACAATTAGGGTTGGACTGATATATTGGTTTGCTAATATAATGGACAGATATTGGCCTTTTATCAGCCAGTCAGTGTCATTCACCTCTGATATGATGGATATGATGCAGCTTGTTTGATTACATGTAATTGATCAGTACTACACTGGTTATCTATGAGAAGCCCTTAACCTGAATTGATGCTAATATTTTGATCAAATTCCACATAAGTATGCATGAATATGCTAAGTTATATAATTATTATTATTATTAGTAGTAGTAATAGTAGTAATAGTAATAGTAGTAGTATCCTAGTATTCAATAGAGTTTTAGTCACACAATCTAAATGCTTTTCTTTTTTACCCATATGAGTTGAATACTATTTACAACTAAATCATCAACCACTAAGTAAATAGTTCGCTACTGCCACCACAATTAGAAAAAAGCAATTGATGACACAAATATTTATCACATTATCACCATAGGCATGAGCTGGAGGACAGACTGCTTCATGGACCGAACATCCTCTCCTGGAAATATAGCCAGGGAGAGATAAAAGATTCATGGGCTTGCTTACACTACTCTAACTCTAATAGATGAGTAAATGGGTCATCAGGCAAGAATACAGAACGGAGTGTGGAAAAATTATTTGCCTGACAGAGAATGAGAAAGAAGAGCATGTCAAGGTAATTTACAAACAGCCTCATAGTTAAACAGACAGGCAGCGGTGGCAAGGGCTATAATTACCTTTAAAGTGTCCCGCTTCCTCTCTGGGCCTGTTCCACAGCTGAGCAGCAGACATCTGGGTTAACAGTGAGGAGATGAGCTCTGAGGCCTGGTCCTGGTGGATCTCTCCTCTGTCCGCCTGCAGGGTGATATTAATCAGCCTCTCCTCCAACCTGGGCTGCAGGGAGGCCTCCTGGACACCGGGCGGCAGCAGAGACACACTGACACCAGGCCCATACAGGTCCAGCTCTGTGCGGTGGCTGTGGCAGCGAGGCAGCATCTCCTCCAAGCTCGGACCGGGACCGGCGGCGGACTCGTTCTCCTTGGACAGCCTGCCGATCAACCTGTAGTCGCCGCCGATCAGCTGGAGGGTGAAGATGTCCGAGGCGGGGCCGGCGATGCACTTGTACACCCCGATGTCCGCCGCCCCCAGGAAGTGGATCTTCAGAGAGCCGGATTTGGTGACACCCAGGCGTTTGGAGCTGGGTAGGGGGCGTCCATCTTTGAGCCAGCGGATGTAGGGTTTGGGGAACCTTCGGACGGGGCATTTGATGACCAGGGAGGTGTGGGGAAGGAGGTAGGCGTGGCCGCCGATGGTGAGGTGGAGGCGTTTCTCCTGGCGGTTCTGGATGTAGATGCGGTGGAGACCCATGAGCAGCGGACAGCGTTTAATTCCTTCCTCGTAGTCTCTGTCCTTCGCTGGATGTATCACCGCCTGCTTGACTTGGTTCTTGACTGGGACCTTCCGCGTCTCTTTGGGTCTCATCTCCTTCTTATGCTCTAGTGAAGTACATATGGAAGATGAGAGGGTTTATTACAGAGACAGCACAGTTTTTAAGCACATGGGGTACTCAACTTGGTATTTTTCTTTACTGAGACAGCAGGAAGGCTGGGCTCTGGGCACATACATGCAATAATTTAACTGACCTATGCAGAAGTGGTATACATTTATGTCAACAAAGAGACCTTCTGTATGCATTAAAATGTAGGCTGTACTATATTTAACATGTAGTAGGAAAGCCAAGCGAATTCCAGGGAACGCGAAGAAGGAAGTGGGCCAAGAAGTGTGACACCCTTGTTTGTGCGCTGTTCAGCACGTCAGCTGAACTCAAAACACAGAATAATTCTTGACGAATAGAAGCAGTTTGGGTCAGCGTGAGTAATGATGATTGTAAACCATGCTGATTGATGGTCATACTTAGACTATGAGAAAATGCAAACAAGACCTCCCTCCCTCCCTCCTTGGAACTCTCGGGCTAAAGGGGAACAGCCAAATAGATTTGACATCATTAACTCAAATAACATGTTATGAGATAAGGTTTGGGGTGGAGAGGGTTGGGAAGTATAAGCACAGTTGAAGAAATGGGAGAGCAGTTCGAGACCATGGTGATTATTGCTGGATGGATAGTCCAAACGTAACACTAGCCAACAGAGCTCCCAGCCCTGTTGACCACTGGATGTGGTGTCCATCAGCATGTTAGTTAAGTGGACACACCTCAGTCTTACATTCATCCTCTTACCTACTTATACCTGAGAACACTGGAAGGATATGAAATTGCTGAGGAGCACTGAACTGAGCAGCATCAGCAACAGTGAAGTCAAGTGGATTTGGGAAGTGTAATGAGTCTGAGGTAGTAGGGACGTATGATGTGTCACATCTCATTGCATGTCTATAGTTGGTCAGTAAATATAATTTGTCAGTTTTTCCCTTTCCTATCCTGGACACAAGGGCTCTGGGGAGGCAAGGCAAGGTGGAAAGGTGCTTGTTAGAAGAGCTCAGGACTAATTAATTCAAGTTCAGGTCACGGCCTGTTTGTGCAGAAAGTATGCAAGCCAGGGGGCTTATAAGGGGGATATTACCTTTATAAAGGGGCAGTAAGTAAGATGTTTACTGCCACATAGCACAAAATAACCATAATGTATTTGTGGGGAGTTGATAGGGTTGTTGATCAATAACAATGGCTCAATGATTACTTGGCCAGAGGATTGCTGGCCTGAGATTTCTGGCTTTCAAAACTCACTTTCCAACCCACCGACTGGCATTTTCAACTGCTCAACAATGGAGGACATTGCTGCGAGCAAGAGACCGGCATCACAAGACATTTCAGCCACAAAGGCTAAAAAGCCTTGTTCTCAAGCCAAAAAGCAAATGAAAAAGCAGTTTTATTATTCCAGAATTTAGTGTGGATATATTAGCTCTTAAGACGCTTCTGTTGGATCTCTGCTCTAATTAGCTGCTCAAATTAGCTCGCTTGGAAATTGTGACTTTGTTTGTGTCAATTACAGGCCACCCAAGCTGATGTTAAATTGCAATTGCTACTGGCTGTTAGAGGTCGATAATGGCATTATAGATTACTTAATGCCACTTTAATGATAGGAGTTTGTTATCATTGCATATTCCACTGAAATACATGCATGTATGCATATTTCCAGAGGTGTGAGGCAGGGGATGCCTGGGGCCGCTACAGTAGAGTGTCCATGTATTCCTAAATGTCACTTTGACGGGGATGGACTCCAGTTGATGCGGGTAATGAACATGTGACCTTCTGATCACAGGTAATGGTCCCCACCCTGGGATAGAGACCATAAAACCAATGCGTATTCAATTATATATCTGTCGGGGGTTGGTAGGGTTGTTGATCAATATCAATGACTCAATGATTACTTGGCCAGGTGCTGAGAATTCCAGCTTTCAAATCTCACTTTCCGGCCCATACTCTCTTTTGGAACAAAAACTCCACTTCACAACACTCCCAATCCCCCCCAAGCTGGGATAGAAACCATAAAACAAATGTGTTTTCCGAGTTTTAAATATAGGTTACCTGAAATTAAGTGAAAATGCTGCACCATCTAACACGTCCTCTGCCTTGATTCAGACAGACTACTCCGTTTCACACAACGCCAAGTACAACACTACAGTTCCAAACACTGTATTTATTGGCCCATGCAAAGAAGAACCCCCATTAACACACCTGTGCATGCACGCATGCTAGCACATAAGCGAGAAATACGGTACGGTATCTCCGATTCTCCCAGTGACCCGGCCTCGACCCCAATCCTCATTAACCAATAGTATTTATGGAGAAAGAGCGGGGAGCGGCAGCTGGAGCGAACGCGTTCTGAAACACACTCGGACGCGGACTCTCAGGAGTCGCCGTGACATTTGCAAGGCATTCAATCATGTGTTTTATGGTCTCCATCCCAGCTGAGGTAAGTTTAGAGGGATAGCTCTGTCAGACTCACACAGAGAATTCCTCTATGAGAGTAAATGGTGGCTCTCTGTGAATGTTGGAACAGCGCAATCCCTGTTTTTTTTTTTCAAATGCACACAGTGAATACGAGTGTGCAGACGGTGGAAGAGCGTTCCCTCCTGCAGCTTGGCCATATTCTTTATGTGAACTCATCAACACTCAATGAACAACTGCTGAACTTCCCCATGCATAATTTTCAGATGTCCTTCCCACATGTTGGAACTATGCTACACCCTCATTGGCTGCTTGTGTATGTACAAGTACAGTACGTTAGCATGAAGTAAAGACTCAAGATAAGCCTCGCTGATTTATCAAAGTGATTTTTTTTTCTTCAATTACCCGCTTCAAACGTTCATGCTCAAAGTGAGAACAGGATCTGTTGATAGCTTGATAAAGTAGAGACCCTGCAGAGGGCCAGGGAGTGTATACATTGCTCACAGCCCCACGGGTAATCACTTTCCAGGCGTATACATATGAACATTACGTTCATGTGAATGTTTAATATGGCTGTAATCTGGCATGTCACATCTACAGTTCCCCTTTACCACGCGTTCACATGATAAAGTACAATCCAACAGCTCTGTCTACTCGGGCTGGACCGATATATTGGTTTGCAGATATTGGCCTTTTATTAGAAATCAGATATTGGTCCCTTTTCCTATAAGGTCTGAACTCATATAGACACAGATTTTGAAACCTGACATATTTGACAATCAAGAAACACCCAGTGAAACATCCATTGGTAGAAAAATAAGTCTCCCACATACTACCAGACAAATCAGAACAACAGCAGAATTACTGGCAGCTTTCATAAGACATTGAGACCAGCAATACCTGGCAGCCTTTTGAGTGGTAATCCAGCAAGAAAAATAGCTGCAGGGTTATGTGCTTTTTAGCAGTTTATGTTTAAATTCAGGTTGACATTTAAGCCTAAGTCACTCACACACACACCGCATCGACTGTGAAAGGGTCTTGCAGAAGGAAAGAATTGATTGGCCCGACTGTCCACACACAAGAGTAAATATTGGAGGTGGATTGTGTTTGTGTGTGTGTGTGTGTGTGTGTGTGTTCTTACTCGGGCAGGCCATCATGCGGCAGGTTCGTACGAGGGGAGGGGAGGGCAGGCCTGAGCAGAGCCCCCTGGCCAGCATCACCAGGTGGCCCATGGCCGTTAACCGGCGACACACCGGCTCCCTGCGCTGGATCCCCAAACCACAAGACACCGAGCACTGCAGAGAATAGAATAGAAGAGAAAACCATTTAATTTGGCAACAATGTGTCTTGTAGATAAACAGACAACACATACGAATACAATCACATAAACATATACTGTATATAATTACATACATATACATACACAACCATACATATATACATATAGATTAGGTTAGATGAAATGAATCCTCATGGGGAAGTCGGGTCATTGCAGCAGCAATAATGGGATAAAGCAAAGAAAATTTAAATCTACATAAGAATATAAGTATAGAGGAATAGAGGGGGTGGGAGGGTTAAACATCAAGCAACTGACACTGGAATGTGGAAAAATATGTGTATGAAAAGTATGGAAATATATGAACTCAAGCATTTATGCGGGGTACGTTCGGATGTAAAGTATTATTAAGTATACATCTTTCATCTTTACATCATTTTTTTTATTTTAATATTTTTTTTTATTATTATTATTTGTACATTTTCTGTTCTGTCATCAAAATCTGTAATAAAATTTAAATTGCAAAAAAAAACAACAAGAAATTGTTATAAAAAAAGTGGGAAACAAGAAAGAAAGCAACAACATGTTTACGCACTCTATGAATGCTAAAAAATAGAACAATAGAAGCGTAATAGAAAAGAATGCGGCAGCCGCTGCAACAGGCATCCACTAGCTCATGCCATGTTGAAATGTTCATACACAAACAGGAGGCATGTTGGTCCACATGTGATAGTCATCACACTTACAACCAGAATCAGCTGAACAGAGAACAAATGCCAACAGTGTGGACCTAGTAGAATCGTATTGTGAAGTGTGTATAAAGACCTGGGCCTTATTTTCTCTCTCTAGTTGGCTTTCCGTCCAAGTGCTTTTATGCAAATGATCATGATTCGAATTAGAAACGCTAAGTGGAAACGGATAATTTCAATAAAATTTCCTCAGTATTGCAACATGTTTTTACGCTCGCTTGAGCAGCAAAGGGAAATTATGCGATAAATATTGATGGAAACAGATTTGACGAATAAACGATCACGTTGGCATGACTGGCTCAGGTATATTGCACAACTGTTCAAAAGTGGCTTTGGATGTTCTGACATGGCGGTAAAATACCCACCCCCCCATAAACACACACACACACACACACACACACACACACACACACACACACACCGATCTTTCTCCTTCATCTCTCCCCTCTCTTGGTGCTCACCTTGCCCCACTCTCCTCCTGCCATGAAGGGCAGACAGTCGGTGTTGCTGCAGCCTCTATGGGCGGCGGGTTTGGCCCCCCGGCAGGCCCCGTCCCCCAGCCTCCCATAGGCCCCTGTGGACAGGAGCTGCTTACAGTAGACCTTACGGACCTGGACACCCCCACCACAGGACTGGGAGCACTGGAGGGAGGGAACAGGAGAGGTGGAGAGACGTAGGAAGGTGGGAGAAAGACAGAGAGAGGGAGACAATGGTCATTACAATAGCTGTGTTCAGAATGTTCACTCACTCACGATTCCCTGTGGGGTGTTTATCATATAGTGAACTATATGGGCAACGACCTTACAAAGTTTCGGACACTACATTAAACATCACTGCTTCAAAAAAATGCGCCGGATATTGGTGTGACGCACCCGGAGGCGCCCAGCATCTCATAAACCAACCAAGCAGCATGACAGCCAGTTGAAATATACTCAGGTGGTATCAATTTTAGGAAGTTTTGAACTTTAAATTACAAATATATTGTTGAAATTCTCATAATGTGCAAGTGTGGTTTTGTCAACTAAGGTGTCTCCTAATGGTAGCAAGCTGTTTTGGTTCTTCTTCTTCTTCTACACAATCGCATTGCATTGTGGTCTACAGGAGAAATGGTATCACTACAGTTTGCTGTGCATTGTGGGTATTTTATAGTGAACTATATAGTGAATCAAATTAACTGTTGAGAATTCGGACACTAGTACAAAATGGCAGACACACTAGGCTATATAGTGCACTATTTCAGTAATAGGGAACGGTTTCGAGCTAATGTCCCTTACTGGCTTTTGAATGATTTGCATAGCAATTCTGTAACTGTGTGTAATAGAACGGTGTGGTGTGTGTGTTGCTGAGAAAGGAGAATGGTGCTCAGTTGACTTTCCCTGGTTAAATCAATTTAAACACATTCACACACACTTAAACACATAGACAGGCCATACCTGCTGCCAAGGTTCAGTCTCCCAGGCCGCAGGACAGTCCACCTGGTTGCAGGGTTGCAGGATAGCGGGTTTGAACTCCCTGCACTCGTCCTCTGAAACACTCTCGCTATCCTGCTGGTCGACAGACAGCAGACGCATGCAGTACACACTCCTGGTGTGTATGCCGACGCCACAGGACGCCGAGCAGCCAGTCCACGCTGTCACCTCCCATCTACAGAGACAGGTAATACACTAGATCACACACAAGCTATTAAGACCGCAAGCTCTGTCTGTGAAATAAAGCTTTGACACCTTTATTAAAGGTGCTACGTGTAGCAATATATCATTGTCAAATTAATTGAGATATCTTGGTATAATTACTGTAAACAAATGAGACCATGGTGGAGACAACTGTTAGTCTCCATCTCACACCAGTTCTAGGCTATTGTTAGTGCTAGTGTTTCTCAAAATTAAGACTACATTTCCCATAAATCCTGGTGCTTCCTGTCCCTCCCTTCCCCCTGTCTGAAGAGGATAAACATGGAGGAGGATAAACACAAAGAACAGCACCCTCTTCCTGTTTTGTGCCATAAAGCCATCTCCCTTTGTGCTGTTAAGCAATTCAGCAGATTTGAACAATGGCACACAATGTAAAATGCAGTTTTGATTGTTTACGATAATTATACTAATGTCTCAAAATTAATGTGGTAATAATTTACTGATGTTAAAATGCTACAGTTAGCACCTTTACATCAATTTGACATCATGAAGTAGATGGTTTAAGGAAATATTACTGAATGTAGGCTACACATGGGAAAACAAAAAGCCATGACCAAAAGCACAATACTTACCAGTGACGGTGAAATAATCTACATACTGTAGATAGTCAGATCCATACATTCATGCGTAGATACAGTACACTTCTACACAAATTTGGGTGCAGAGGAACAGTTTTCCTTGGTACAAAATGAATTTATTTTGGAAATAAAATCTATTTTAAAAGTCTGACTGGGGTTTTGTGGGACTCTGTGGGCTGCTGATGGCACCGGCCTGCATACATCCACCACATGGACCGCATAGGGAGCCCTGCTTTCTTTATTGCCCTCATAAAGTTCATAAAGTCAGACAAAATACAAGGCTGAGACGAATCCCTACTGAGAAGAATGATGTACAGCAGTCACTTGCTGAGGGAGAGAGAGAGAGAGAGGGAGAAGAGAGAGAGAGAGAGAGAGAGAGAGGGAAAGAGAGAGGGGGAGGGAGAGAGAGAGAGAGAGAGAGAGAGAGAGGGAAAGAGAGACGAGGAGGGAGAGAGAGAGAGAGGGAAAGAGAGAGGGGAGGGAGAGAGAGAGAGAGAGAGAGAGAGAGTATAAAAGGGACTAAGGGAGTTTATATACATCAGTGTGTTCTCACTATTGGATCCCCCAAGCTCTGAGGCAGCAAACTACACCCTATAGACTATGTGCTGCACTGTGCTGTGCTGTGTGTGTGTGTGTGTGTGTGTGTGTGTGTGTGAACTCATCTATGTGTGTAGGACCTGCACTCTGCAGCTGCTTCCTGTATATGTCCATTAGTGGAGGAGAGAGTGGTAAATCAGTGTGTGTGGATCATATACGCCCCCAGTCTGCGTGACTACTGGATGGACAAACATCCATCTGCTACACTGCAGCCTGTAGATGCAGTCACTTATTGTACACACACACACACAGAGGGAGAGAGAGAGAGAGAGAGGGAGAGAGAGGGAGAGAGAGAGAGAGAGAGAGAATACACCTGAGTTTTGAGTGTATAAAACATTACGACCACCTTCCGCCTGTTGCAGTCTCTCACAAAATTTAAGGTATTAATCTGCAACATTTTCAAATAAATAAATGTCCGTTTTGCTCCGATCTCTGGGAAGTGCAGTGCAGAAACACCACAGCAATGAGTGCTGAGCAACAAAGATGGAGACAAAATAAAGAAAAATATAAATAACATATATGTCAGATTACCACTTTAATACATGAAAGCAGTAGGGTTAATAGTTTTCACCTGGATGAACCCGCTCAGTCTGTTTCATGGAAAGAGAAAGTGTATTTTGGAGGTATTTTGTACACTCAATGTGTACTTAATACTAAAACTGAGTGATGTAGTGGAGGGTAAACCTGCTTAAATACTGTGCAGCAACCTTTTTATTTGCAGAGTTTACCAGCATATATCATCATAAATCGTATCAACCTGATACAATAATATGAAGACAGGGTATTTTAAGGGGAAAAAAACATAAATTAAAGCTTTTCTGAAAATAGAATGGATTTTTGTTGATATTGGTGATTAGTCATAGTTTGGAGGCCATAGCTTGCCCATGTTTTTACTGAACACTGCATCACTGCCAACACTATACTTTTAATAGTGACTTCATTATTCTCTGGACTAAAAACTCAGAGCCGACTTTAATCATAATCAGTATACCTGGATAGACAGTTTGTTCCCCTGACCAAAGGAGTGGATTTTGGTGAAACGCTGTCTTAATTCTTCTTAAGTCTCTTTGTTAAGTCTGCTGAATTCTTTCTCCACTGCTGCAACAGCTATTCTCATGAAACTAGACACAACCACGTGAGAGGATTTGAAGCTAAAAATAGGGAGAGGGCCAAATGGAAAATATAAACTTTTATACCTCGAGTTATTTTACCTCAGATCCTTCCCTTTATGTCTTGCTGTTATGTGGCTTGATAAAATGCAGCTCTTATTAAAAGGTAAATAAAATGATCCGCTCTTAATCAACATCAGTTTTTCCTCAACGCACTTAAGCACACAGCTCCAGATAGCCAACTGTCCTGCTGACTTTGGCAATGGGACAGCAAATTGGAAAAACAATCTGTGCTGTGTGTGTGTGTGTGTGTGTGTGTGTGTGTGTGTGTGTGTGTGTATGCGTGTGCGTGGGCGTGTTTGAGTGCACAATGTTCTACCATAACGGTGAAATGTTCCCTTTATGAAAGTGTAGGCTGACAAGCCATTTAGAATCAATCAGCGTTTGTTTCTTAAACACAAACCAGGGCGCTGCCGTTGTCCAACACTTAGCTCCGTGCGCTGCTCAGCGTCACAGCAGCAAACTCTGCTTTGACTTATGAGCCAAAGCCGTCCCACTGTGATCTTTTTTGCTTTTTTAGCCAGTTTTAATGATACGCAACTCTGCTGTGCTCCAATGATTGATTTTCCAGTAGACAACTCCCACCCCCCCAACCCACCCCCCCCCCCCCCCCACCCCCACCCCCACCCCCCCCCCCCCCTGCCGGGTGAAAAACACCCTCCGTAAATAAAGTTTGAATCAGAGCATTAAATCAGAGAAATTAAATCAAATGCGATTGGAGCTGTTGTGGCATCTAAAGTTTAAATACAATAGATGTAAGAAAAAATATTACAAACCAAACAAGCGATGGGGACAGAAGGCATCATTCCCGACACTGCGATACCTACCAACTAAAGCATGACTCTAACCATCTTGGACCTGGGCCCTATTTTTCCATCACTTTTTCCATCACACCAATCGATTCGGACCAATTGCTTCACTATAGAGCTACTTGTGTCCAATACAGTCCTAACGGGCCAATGGACTCTCCAAAAATCAACCCCAAAAGCACCAAAGCAGTGCATGCAGACAGGCAGCTGCAGCGGAACAGCAAAGAGTAAACAAGTGCATGACTTTAGATCATTTTCTTTTTACCAACAATCGATATTTTGAAAAAGACAGGCTTTGGTGCTTTTGGAGTTGATTTTCAGAGAGTCCATTGGCCTGTTAGGAGTGTTTTGGAGAGTTGCACCCAGCCAAGCAAGACATAAGTAGCTCTGTAAGCAACTGATAGTTTAGTCAGAATCGATCAGTATGATGGAAAATGATGGGACAATAGGGTCCAGGTCGAAAATGGCAAGAGTTGCGTTAGGCCATACATCAAAGCCATGTACAGTATGTAGCCCTTGACTTTGTGTGTGCTGGTTAATGTGGAAGCTGTGTATTATTAGCTGCATGGTAATCCTTTTTCCCAGAGCCGGAGTTGTATCCCGTCTGTGTATCCAGGACAGCCAGCGGGACGGGGCACAAAAATAAGTCATAAGTTTGCTCGCTGCCGCTAATACACCCACTGACCTGGCCGCTGGCTTCCCCTCTGACTGGTATGTTTCATTAAAGGGGCAGATCACATCAAGAGGCCTATCCAAAAATGAAGTGGAGGGTAAACCCAGCTAGACTCAGTTTATCCACCTTTTCAGGCTGACATTAATCTTAATGTTGTAAATCGATGGCATTTTCTGAAAATGTAATTGATTTTTGTTTATTTTGGTGGTTGTCTGCCTTATGATGATCACTGATTGGTCAAGTCACAGTTCCCCCACCTATCACTGGGCCTGATTTGTCATGACCTGTAAGTCTTTTCAGTCCATACAAAAGCCAGTTGTATCAGTATTGTTGTTTTTGAGATATCAGAGGAAAAAAAACATTTGTCATTCGAGCATTTGTTTGCAATTACTTAGCAATGCCAGTGCAAATCAATAATGGGACTGAAAACCATTTCCCTGAATGACCTGCACTAGCATTGCTAAAAGTGCCCAGTAAATGACTTCTGCTTCTAATATATCAAAACCAAAACTCTGGCACGAGTGTTTCTGGATGGACTGAAATGAAGGTTAAAGCCAGTTCATGAATAATCTTAAAGACCTGAATTATCCCTTTTGACTCGCGGGTATTGCTATTAATGTAGTTCTTTTTTTGCAGCCAAAAATGCATTTGTGTTGCATCACACTGACAACAGTAAGCCTCTTCCAGTGTCCAGGAGCCACAGAGTCTGCTGGTGTTTCTTTCCTAGTCTAACCATCTGACAGACTGACTGCACGTCTCATTGTGTTTATTCTGTAAGCTACTTGTTTTGGGAGGCCAAATACAGCATATAAATCATACAACAAAGGAATAGCTCCCTGCAAGGCTCCCAATCCCTCCGACTAAACTCCCGACCATCATCGCAGTGTTTATTCAAACTGATTCAAGCAGTGCTGTTTAGCTTTCCTTTAACTCCGGCGATGAACTTCATTTCCAAGTTATTCTAACATAGTAGGAAAAATGATTTACTGTTTCAAAACTTGTGGTTCGCTCTCAATGCGACGTCTCTGCTCTCTGCGCGTGTATTAAGGCAGAAATGATTTTGTGAGGGAGGCCGAGACACGGAGGGGTTCACCGGTAATATTGGAACCACCTGCTTGCTGTGTATGTTACAAATTACTGGGTCTAATTCTATGGATTGCGATGGCGATTTAGGGATTGGTTGGCTGATCCTTATCTCCCGGTCTCTGGCTCTGGCCCGCTGACATCGGCTTTGATGTTCTGGGGCCTTTTTCCCTTTTCCCTTTCAAATGTCATTAAGTTGTGGCACGAGACCAGAACATGAACTCACATTCCCGGCTCTCTGGTGCTCTGAGTGTTGGTAAATAAACAAAGTGGAACCATAAATACTGTAAAAATGCAATAAAGACGGGCAAAGGAGGGTCCCTCTTGGGAAGAGGCTGTGGCGGAGCCTTGTTTACTTAGGCATGGCACTAAAACAGGACGCTGGTACAAGGAGGGAAGCTAGGGTTTGAACGATATGGGTTTGTGAAGGCCGATACTGACATATTTGGATTGAAACTGCTGATATTGCTGATGTTTTGCAGCAATATTTATTATCTTTGACCATTTTCATGCCAAACGATTACAAATATTCAGTGTTTCTGCCAGGATTTCATTCTTGTCAGAGTGTAAAAGCCTCTGAAACAGCATTTAGAGCATCATGGGACACTAAAACTCTCAACTGAAAGCCATACTAATTAAATTCTTTTAGGTGGGAGCAGCTTCTTAAGGCAGGGTGAGGCAGGTTTTATTGGGGGAGGGGTGGCAGATATCCAATTTTTTTAATTTTTTGCGATCACACTCTAACATGGCATTACATGGCATGACATGGCAGCACAGCAATAGGGACAAAAAATCCCACCCCCCACCTCTCCCTTCCTACGCGCAGATATCCATATATTTTTATGGCCAATATCGGCCAGATATATTGGCAAACTGATATCAGTCCAACATCGTATATTGGCCCTCTACAAAACATGCTGAGTAGCTCACCATGTTTGCCCTAACTAAGGTGATGATGTTGTGCAGCCATGGAAAACCATTGAGCGTATGGTAATTTGTATTTGCACTACAAGGAGCAGGTTGCTGCCCGCATGTGTAATGAGATTAGCGAGAGAAAGTTAATGAGCTGTTCTGCTTGGCCTTCGGAGGTCACATGAAGATGCTATTTGGCACCAGAAGTGTGTATGTTCTCAATCCAGTGCTTGGCTCTCTGGCCATGCCAATACAAATGAAGAATTTAATTCCCAAAGTGCAATATCAATGATTAAAAAAAAAATTAAATCTCTTACAAAACCAGTTCGATTCCTGCAACTGAAATTTTGCAGGTTCTATTCCCACAAAAGCCAGTGAATCCATTAAACAGCCATGTGTCCTGCTCAGTCAGTTTGTTTGAGTGGATAAGAGCATCAGCCAAATGCCTAAAATGTAAATGTAAAATGAATTTTGTTTTTCATCGCAGCATTTTCCCCCCAATATGGACACACACACTGACTGACTGAAGAAGGTGTGTTTTCATGCCTCAGCCCTTTCAATAAAGGCCTTTTCATTTTTGCAAACCTATGTGAGCGCCAGGTCCTGAATTTTTACACCGCATTTTACTCATTTGAGGTCATAACTATATTCCCCCTTCATTGTTTTTGTTCTCGACATCCAAGACCACCTGCGGCTGCATTGCTGATACCTGAAGCGATCCTTTTTTTTAGCATGGATATAAAGCCATTTGGATTGGAACCCCGTGGTGAAAGCAATACACATATTATTCCGTATGTAAATTTATCAGCAGGCCTCGTTTGATACGTCGACCTCACCTTTACGAAAGCGAGACCTTAGTCAGGAGGGGTCCTCGACTGTATTGTGCTCTTTCAGAGTGAATCATCGCATTTTATATCTGGCTCTCTGGGCTTTCCCAGCCGCACGCTGCTTCAGTAACCTTGTGAATGCTCACCTCGGAGGGCACGGCTCAGGGTTACAGATGCGGATCATAAGTGGAGGTCTGCTGGACGGATCACACAGAGAGTCCTCCACCTCTTCCCCTCGCCTCCTGTTAACACACCTCACCACCGCCGTCTGCTTCCCTGGGCAGAGGGGAGAGATGACAAAGAGTTAGACGAGCGAGACTACGGACCAAAGATACGGACGTACGTTTCTCAAGGATCTCACCGGCAGCACACGTGGCGGAGCAGGCGGTGAAGCCCCTGTAGTCCCAGTGGTGGAGCTCCTCTCCCTGGGTGTGAGGGTCCCCGGGGTCCTGGAGCCCCGGAGAGACGTCCGGGACGCCGGCACAGGGCCCCCCGTTGCAGGGCCTCTCCAGCTGGGGTCGGTCCTCGCCGCACTCCTCCTCCGGAAGGTCCACCTCTGTCTGGGTGAAGGAGAGCAGCACCCGGCACTTCACCTCCCGGGTCTGTCTGCCGGGCCCACAGGTGGCGCTGCAGGGCGACCATGGCCCAGGGATGAACCTGAATACAGCAGTGGAAGACATAATTCTTCAAAATCAATGCAGTTTGTTTGGCATATGTTGACTATTCCCCTTGAAACATGCAATCAGTTTTTGCAGTTTTTGTGTCTGATGCATCTGTAATTCAGGCACCGACTATTTGGTTTTTTTGGAGCTTGGTTTCTGTCCTCATGTGGCTTTGAAAACTCTGAAAATGGTGACTGTCAGACCTCTTTTAAAGCAGACACATACTGCTAATTGGCATTCAACTTAATATGACTCGCCTTTGTGAGTGTGATTTAGTTACTTCAAAGTTGAAGTCCTTTTTCAAGTCACAGTCATGATTAAAAGATGTTACCTCTAACTACAGCAGTGTAGCCTGAGATGAGATAATGAATGAGATAATTTTAAGAATGTGCATTCACCCATACATGCAGACACACACACACACACACACACACACACTACAGTTATTGACAGCTAGTAGAAGCAATGCTCTGTCTGATTGCCTCCTTAGGTATACTGTATATATGATCACATGATTGGCAATCAAAATCTATTTTGAAAAGGCAGTGGTGAAAAAATGTAGTGGTTATCAGAAAATAATATTTATGGCAGGATATTACATAAAACACAGAAAATAAATTATGTGAATTGCTGGCAATGCACACTTTCACATCCGCTTAAACCTGTAAATCTGTCAGTAGAAGATGCCGTATCTTCATGTATTTATTAGCTGTAATATTTTCCAATATGTCTGGGTGTTGTCATTTTTCTTATCTTCACTACTCTCTACTTGTCTATATCCTATTCTCTGCAGCTGCACTGACCCAGTTTTCTGACAGGGATCGTTAAAATTTTATCTAATCTAATCTGAAATACTAAAATGGAAATACTCGAGTTAAGTGCCAGTACCCCAAAGTGTACTTGTATTTTGAGTAAAAGTACAATGGTTTCTTACTTTGAATTCCTATCTGAATACAGCAGAGAACATGGCCCTGACTCAACAATAAATTCACTTCAGTTCAAATTGTCTCCTCTCCATCCTCCCACCATCCTGGAGAGAGAACGAGCGAAATCCCACTGACTGGGACAAATTGTACACTTAACAATAAAGCCCAGATTAAATGCAGCAATATTTCTGAATAACTCCAGCTGCTTGTTGTAATGAAATCCTAATGCTGCTGACAGGCAAATGCACCCGAGGTAATGTCTGAGAGGAGGGTTGTTATGGAAACACTTGAACTGAAAAGAAGTGAGCAGGGAAATCGGCTTCCTACACGTCCTCATTTTCTCCCGGGGTCTCCTATAGGGGAGCGTAGCTGTGGTAAGTGGCAGGTAGCAGTGGCACAGCGGTTAGAGAGACTCATTACTGAAAGGTCCCAGGTTCAATCTCTGCTGTTGTGTCCATCGACAGCCACTGTGTGTCAAAATGTCCTTCAGCAAGACATTTGATTAGCCTACTTGGAAAACACTATGCAAAGACTGTGAAGCAGATGGAAACAATGGCACCAAAATTATCCTTCAACATTGTTGAATTATGAGCTGGAGGCCAAATTACCTGAGAAGGTCCAAATTAATGACTACAGCAACTGGATTGAAGGCAACATCCATAATGTTGAAGACAGGATCTGCTCACACCAGTGGTTAGCTATCAATAATGTTAGCATTCAAATACTTTATGTGTTAACATTACATTTATGTCCAAACCATCCAGGTCTAATTCGTATTAGCCGACAGTATTTAGTCTTGATCTTTAGTATTGGGAATTTTCTAACATAATGATTCTTATATTTAGTGGTGCTTCATAGCAGTCACATTTTATGTTAGCTTTGTCTGCTCTAAAGCTAGGTGACTAAGTAGCTGCCTGCTAACACTAGCTAATGTTATGGATCAACATCATGGATGTTCCTTCACTCCAGGTGCTGCAGCCTTTGACCTTAGACCTTCTCCAGCTCCAGCTGTTCATGTCTTGACAATATTGAAGAAAAGTTTCGAAAATGTCGAAAGATCAGTTGAGTCTCTACTGGCTTTTAAATTCAATTATGCAAGCAGATCACAGTGTCCGCTAAATGGCTGAATTGTAAATTGTAATTGTTAGCTATAGCTGAACTTTCCAGCTCAAAGACATGATGTTTAAACACATCAGCTGTTTAATACATTACATTACCAAGACTCTGTACCTCCGATCACACGTCAGAAGGAGACTTGTAAAAATATGAAAATGTTTCATTTTAAAATGCTAGTATGATGGTAGGCCCTACACCTACAGTAATCTTGAGTAGCCACACCTCTGTCTCAAACTAACGGAGGTTCTTCTCATCAGAAAATGTTGGATAACGAGACCTTGCGGAGACAGAGGCAGCCATTCGATTGGCTCCCAGTTTGAAAATGCACACCCCAGGAGACGGCACGTCTGGGTTGTTTTTCTCTCCGGGTAGAAAAAAGTTTCCTTTGTTAGCTTAGCTACACTAATGATAAAAATGGATGAAAACTTTGACTTAAGACTTGCTTCTGTTTTGTCAAAACTATGCTCTCAACATCAACATGAGTCGATGAAGCATTTACAGCTTCTAAGCTCCAAAACAGGGATGTAGTGGTAAAAGTTTGATTTATCAAATGTGCATCACTGCATGTGAGGCATTACATGGGAGAGAGAAATGTTTTAGTAGTTTGTCCTCTCATGTCAATAATGGTGGAACAGGTAGCCGTTCTCCATCAACTGTTCTGCTTGAATTTCTTCAGACCTCTGTTAGTTTGAAATGATGGTACACAATTACCCAGAAGATAAAAATTGCATTGTTGTATAGAAACAAAACACGTATCATCGTACAATCCACAATCATGTCTGCATTTCATTATGGAGACATTTTGTATTTGCATGCTGCTCCATTCTACTCTGAAGCCACTGGATGCATTTTACCACAGTTTCATTACGACAGACAAATTTAAGACTCACTATTGTGATTTATATCAAAAAGTTGGCTGGTCTTCTTTAACAACGAGAAGGGAGAACTGCATTATTTGGATAAGTGATGTGCTGGCGCAACAAAAACTCTTTTAGTGGGAGGCGAGTGCCTGTCAAAAAATATTAAATCTGCATAAGGATTCCCACTTGGTAAGAAGACAGCGACTCCCAAGAATGAATAACAACCACAATCTCACTTTTTAAATGCATGATGCTCACTTCATTAAAAAACAGATGCCTTTCAACGTTGTCTTTGTCAGACAAAAGACAAAAGAAGACACATGTCCAGACGCATCAGTTCTTTAACAAAATGAGATTTACAAAATAAGATTGTGGTTGCTATTCATTTTGGGAGCTGCTGTCTTCCTACCAAGTGGGAATCTCTATGGGGAATTGTATTGTATTTATCTATCTACTTTTGAAGCTACAGTACCCCTGTTCCTCATTTCTCTACTGGTTTTACTGGTTAGTTTTAAATACTCGATTTCTGCTACTATGCACCTTCTAAATGGAGCAGACTGCAAAGCACTTTGAAACTATAATTTCTTGTCCCACCCAATGATTTTAAACCAATGATATCTCACAATTTACTTTTTATAATGTACAGTATGTCCCTGTATGTTGTTGACTGCTTGTATTGTGTATTTTCTTTGTTTTTTTGTCCTCAGGAAAAAGAAATCTCGATCTTAATGAGACTACTTAATGAAATAAAGGATAAATGAAAAAAGAAAGTTGTTAGTACTGTGGCTTGTATACATATACAGACATATTCGTATGGTAGATGATTTATATGAGCGACGCATTGGAATGCACCATTAAAGTTGTCAGACTGGGCACGGCTAAAGTACATACGGGGGAGGATGGAAGTGTAGAGAAGTAGACAGAAAGAGAGTGTGCATAAAAGCATCCTGGGCCAAAATACATTGCATATTACACGCAATGTCCAATTTCAGTAAGCAGACTGAAAACATCTGGGGCAGGGGAGACCGAAATCGTGACAATTTTCATGTCTCCCTTCCATGTCTCGCTTTTTGTTTCAGCTTTGTTATTAAAATAGTTGGAAAAAAAAACATATATATATACTGTATATGTTTACAAGAGCAGCGGTGTTCCAGCAAGTCTGTGAAAGTAGTTAAGTTTGTCAAAACTGACGACTCCCCTTCCTCCTCTTCCAAGCCAAAGCCAGCGAGGAGGTCAGCCCTTCCCCAAACACACACGCACACGCACACACACACACACACACACACTCACACATACACACACACACACTTAGCGGATTAAGGTTTATGACATTTGTTATTCCCACAAAGCTCTCTCTGTGTCGTGTTTAGATTAATGTGTCCTTGTTATTAAGGCTGATCAAGATGTCAGTAAGTACCAGTGTTAAGGTGTAAGTGTATTTACTGACTGTAAAGTGTGTGTGTGTGTGTGTGTGTGTGTGTGTGTGTGTGTGTGTGTGTGTGTGTGTGTGTATGCAAGCTTACACACAGGGTTCTTCATGGGTTCTTTGGTTCAATAAAAACAACAGAACAAGGATAACTGTAATAATTTTAAAGAACCATCTGATTTGTAAAAATAATAAAACTAAAAACTAAAGAATAAAAAACCCAGTGTGGTTCTAAAAAAGTACTACTACTACTACTACTACTATTACTACTACTACTACTAATAGTAATACTAATACTAATAGTAATACTGTTAGTTGGAACATTTGATGCATAATTAATGGTTCTTTGCAGCACTATAAAGGTCCTATGAAGAACCATTTCAACATGGTGCGATAGAGAACCTTTCTAAAATGGTTCTTTGCAGCATTGAACAGGGTTCTGCTGTGGAACAAACCTAAAGAACCTTTTTCTGGTACTATTTAGAACCCTTTTTGTGAAGACTGCACATGCTGTGTTCACCTGTAAGTGCATGAACGTGTGCACACATACACATGCCGAATAATAGTTCTTTGCATACCGCAAGCATGTGGGTTCGCTTGCCTGCGTGTGGTGAGGATTTGTTGGGCCCCGCTGTGCGAGAGGTGTGTGTGCGAAGTGTCTGAGAGGTGTGTGTGTGTGAAGTGTTTGAGGTGTGTGTGAGCTCCGAGAGCTGACGGATCCCAGGGAGGCTATCAGAGCTGACCAGGCCCAGAGCAGCAGGCAATAATCACATGCTTATCATCAGCGGCGGAAGGAGAGGAAACAGAGCCGGACAGATTCACAGACCCCTGGATAAGCTCTGTGTGTGTGTGTGTGTGTGTGTGTGAGTGTGTGTGTGTGTGTGTGTGTGTGGTGTGTGTATAAAAAGAGGGTGTGTATGAGAAGACAGGTGGGGGTAGGAGAGGGTATATGCTCTAACAACCTTGACTCAACATGGATAAGGAGTGTCTGAGAGTGTGTGTGTGTGTGTGTGTGTGTGTGCCCGTGTGTGTGTATGCATGTGTGTGTGAGTGTGTGTTATCAAGACCATGATAAGAAACTGTGCTTCAAACATTAGGCCCGCCTAGGTCAGTCTCACACACACACACACACACACACCATACGCGCATACACACACACTCTCGGTCAAACAAGAGCTTTGAATATCTTTGGCGGAAGATGCTTTTTCAACCTGGCAACCCTGTTCCAAACAGGCAGCCCATCTCCCACTGTTTTCCCTTGAATAGCGATGTGAGTCAGCTTCCCTGGCTAATGTGTGGCCTAACTATTACAGCCACAACACTAGACTTCTAATCAGTAAAAACACCTCATCTGCTATTCCTCTGACGACTGCTGAGCCACTCTGCCACTCCAACCACACACACACACACACACACTCAGGCACTTAAGTCTTAGGGCTCTATTTTCATGAATCAATGATGCACATGAGGCACATGGCGCAAGTGAGTTTTGCTAATTTTGTGGCTAGAGGTGCGTGATGCACCTGTCGGAAACGGGGAGGAATGCATCATCAGTAGGTGCGGTGGGCCCGGCTTCGATCACGACCAATCAAATCCCCTCTTTCTCTTCCCCTTTAAAAGCAGTGCGCTCTGCACCGTGGCGCTCTGACAGTTTGGTGATAGAGCGGACGGTCCGGAGCGGGTCAGCCGCAGAGGCTTCTCCCGAGAGGAAGCTGATGTCCTTGTGCGGGAGGTGCAGAATCGCCACGAGTGAGTGTACGGCACATTAAATAAGCCGTAGAGGGCAGATGATGTTAAATTAGCTCGGGAGGAGAAAACACTGCGGGGACAGTTTGGATACGGGAGGAGGGAGTGTGTGTATGTGTGTGTGTGTGTGTGTGTGTGTGTGTGTGAGGATGCGGCCGTGTCCACAATCCCCACTCGTCTTGGCGCATACTGACAGTTCTATGTTGGATGACAATCATTCACATCCACAGCCACAGAATGAAAGATGTATCTTATTTTTTCCTGCTTGAGGGATTTATATCAAAGTCATCACATCATCCACAGAAAGGGCTGGTAAGCTTTTGAATAGGATCTGCTCATGCTCTGTTTTCACTTGGTAACGCCACGGAAATAGCACAGAACACACCTGCGCTTCCGACTTGGTCTGAGCAGGCGGCCGGTGCGCGCGCGAATCCCTGTAATCCCTGGCACCGAAATTGCACTACTGACACGCCCCCCGCTGCGCCTCTCCTCCCACTTAGACGCAGTCAAGTTCACGGCGAGTCACCGAAATACTGAACGGGCGCGGATGAGGAAGAGACCCGCGTGTGCCTAATGAAAATGGCACTCCGCCGGCGCAAAGCCCCGCCATCCGCCGTCACGAAAATAGAGCCTTTAAACACATTTACCCCATTCTTGTCTTCGGTAAACCAGTAAGATGAATGTCTTTGGCTGTCAGCAAAGGCGGAGGTATTTCTGCACTAAAGTGATTGAGGGTGTGTGTATATGTGCATGTGTGCGCACATAAGTTTGCGTGTGTGTGTGTGTGTGTGAGTCAGCGTGATATTGCTTGCTTTGGTGAAAGTGCTTTGGCCTGTATGTGTGGAAGCAGAAGAATGTGTGTGAAGAGACAGAAAGAAAGTGTGTGTGTGTGTGTGTGTGTGTGTGTAGTGGGAACTGCTGCCGGACTGTGTGTAGAATTATTTTCTGCCTTGTCTGCTATTATTAGACACTAGTCTTTTAGATGGAGGTGGACACAGAGTCTAATAACTAATATTAGAACTGTCTGACGGTTGTGAGTGCATTAGAAAAACACTAGTGCTAGTGAATGTGGAGTGAACAGCATGCTAAGGAAACTAGACTGTGGCTCTGATTTGTGCTTTTAGATATGTTCTAATGCACTGGTTTTGTGTGTGTGTGTGTGTGTGTGTGTGTGTGCGTGAGTTTGTTTGCTTTTGCGAGAGTGTGAGAGAGGAAAGTGCTTTTGCCTGTGCGTGCCCGTCTGTCTGAGTAGAGTGTGTGTGTGTGTGAGGACATGTGTTAGATAGTGTGTGTCTGCGTGTGTCCATACTGTACCTATGTGTGTGTGCGTGCATGTGTGTGTTCGCGCCAGGCTGTTTGCTTTTTCGAGTGTGAGAGAGGAAAGTGCTTTTGCCTGTGCGTGTGAGTAAAATAATGTGTGTATGTCAGTATGTGTGAGACTGCGTGTGTGTGTGTGTGTGTATCAGCATTGGGTTGTTTGCTTTTGCGAGGTTGCAAGAGAGGAAAGTGATTTTGCCTGTGTGTATGAGTAAAAGAGTATGCAGGCTATATGTGAGAGAAAGAGAGGGAGTTTGTGTGCATGTGTCTAAGTGTATTCGTGTGTGTGTGTGCGTGTGTGTGTGTGTGTGTGTGTGTGTGTGTACTCACGTGGGGTCCTCTGTAGCAGTGCGGTGTTCCTCCAGCTCGTGGGCTTGTTTTAACCAGGGCACCTTGGCCTCCACTGGCAGTGACTCTGGAGGAGGGACGAAAACCCAGTTACATCCCAGTCATCCCAGTCTGACATCATCGATCACTATCATCATCAACTTTATCATTATCATCACATGCATGCATCCTCATGTGGAATCTAATCAAAATGTCTCATTAGAATCAGTTCAGATTAAGGTCTTCCCATAGACAACCATTGTGTGTTTCAAAGTCTGTATATTCCTGTACATAACCTTAACATAACCATCCTTTGTATGGAACAGCGTGCAACAACAGCACAGCATGACTTACTGTCTCACTGCCACACTGTCCATCTATATTCCAACATCTCTATCCAAAGCCTATATCCAAACACTGCCAATATTAGCTTTCATAAATCTCTGTCAACCAAATATTTATACTGGAACCCAGAGCTTATTATCACAGCTAGTGGTGGCTCTGATACAGCAAACTATACTAAGGGTGTTTGCGCGTGTGTGTATGTGCTTGAGTTGCAGTAAAGTATCTGGGTTTGGCTCAAGTCTTGTGCCTTCAGTTCTGCTATGATGATAAAAAAAAAAAAGCCCATAACTGGCATCGATATAGACGTCCGAAATATGTGGCATGTAAAAATATGAGCTTCTTTGGGAGAGAATTGCTAGCCTTTGAAGAATCCAGCAGTTTAACGAGTAAGGATGCTCATTTATGGCGGAAGACGGGTCATAAATTAAGGCCTCTTGATGGAAGCTGATGCAAATGAGCCTCGGCGCTTTTATGATGAAGCTGGTGACTGAGGGCATTAAGGACAACACACACACACACACACACACACACACACACAAAACCATAGCTCATACACTCAGCTTGACTGGCAAAGAGCCCTGAGTCACAACTGCAGCAGTTTTTACCCTTCATACACACACACACACACACACACACACAGCTCCAGTAGAGTGTCCTACCTCTGGGCTTGTGACATGCGACAGGGACCAGGCAGTCTTCTTTAACGTGAGGTTTGAGTGCCACCGCACAGCCTCCGATGTGCTGCCCTCGGTGGTCGATACACAGAACCACCCGGTAACGCAGACCCCGGCCGCACGTCACCGTGCACTGCAACGTCACACACACACACATCACACACGTTACGACTGACGCGTCGAGAGCTCCATGCGTAAATTCTGAGATGATCCATCAACTCTTGTTAGTCTTTTAGCCTGACAGAAGATCAAAGTAGAGTGGTAAGAAGGACTTTAGTTCTAAGCACTATACTGCATCTTTTGAAAGTTATCACATGATAGTTAAGAATATAGATGCGTTTCATGTGAGTTAGTGTCATGTTTATGGAATGTTCATGGTATGTTAAATGATATCTAATTTTGCAGTTAAATTCTGCAGACTTTCAGCCAGTCATTTAGTGGTAACTAGTAAGGTGAGTAAACTATATGACCTCCAGTCAGTGATCATCATCAGTCAAAGAAACACCAATATAACTACATTGATCCTCTTTGACTTCAAACATTATTATTATTATCATTGACCTTATTTTTATTACTTACTTTTATAGCGCTGTAAAAGCAGGGTTTACAAAGTGCTTCACAGTAAGGCATAAAAAATAGGAATAGTAAAATACATAAACAGGGAGATAATAGGAAACACAATCAAGAGAAAAGAAAAACAAATAAATCAGTAAAATGAAATGAGATAAAAAAAATACAACACAAGATACAACACAAAGTTAAAATGGCCAAGATAAAAACAACTATGACATAAAAGCAAGTCCATAACAAGAGGCACTTGAGCTGCCTAACGTCCCGCCATAATCCCCATGATATATTAAACATAATATATGCTAATGAAGTCATCAGTTCATCTTATTAATGCATTAATTAGCAAATATTTCTCTGTCGACATACTTGCCTTCACATAACACATGGGCGGTATTAATATGAACTGCATGTCTTAAAGCCTTAAGGTGTTACAGGAGTTTCAAGAAAATCAGGTATTTAAATTATGATGCTAATAGCCTATCCTCATATAACTTACATCAGTTTGATACAATTTACCATGATGTATACCATGAATTTACATTGTAAAGATATATATCAGCCTAAAAAACTTTATTCCCTGCAAATTAAAAGGGGGGTAAACTGAGTCCAGGTGGGTTCAGCCTCCACTAGTGTCAACAGACTCCAACTGACCTGAGACCACTCCATGGCCACCCACTGAGGGCAGGTGAAGGCGTTGCACATTTGCCGGGTGACGGGCCGAGGGGAGTGGGTGCACTTCCACTCCTCCACCTGGGAGAACTGGCCGTGGGTGTCCTCCTCCACGCACACCACGCTGCGGTCCTGCCAGCCGCCGCTTTCGCCGCACGACACCGAGCACTGGGTCCACGGGCCCTGTTCCCAGCTGGAGACACAGGACAGAGGGTCTGCTCACTACAACCAAGTCCCTGTGTCTAATACCAAACCCACTTATATCAACTATATTTCTGGGGACAAAGTGGAGCAACGACTGCTGACTGGCAATATGTCATATATTATCATTATTTGGTCAATGTGATAAATTGTTCAAGTCACCCAACTATCAGCTATTGGTCCTGAATACTTCCTGGTAGGATTTGAGTTTTTAAGATATGGCTTCCAAATACATTCCTGGGTATTTTTGCTTGATTGCTTGATCTTTGCTCTCCGTTAAAAGGATAAACATGACAAGGTCAGATTTAAACTCACTTTAAGGTACGGCAAGTGCCACACCTTGACATAACCAATTTACTCCCATGACAAAAGACCAACAGAGGAGTGATTTAGGGCAATCCAACCATATGCTGTGTATATTTTTCATTCATTTTTATCTTTGTTTTCAGTATTTTTTCTGCTGTTTGCACACCTTCATAGTACTGTACTTTTTGTTCATATATCTCTACTTACTGTAACACATGTTAGTGTTAAAATTGTTGGTGCATTTGTTATATCCTTATTTATATTCTACTTTTCTTGTGCTGTATCCTATTGCTGCAACGACCCAATTTGCCCACTGGGATCATTAGTTTCATCTCATCTTATCTTGTATTACACTGTATTACACTCATAAAATAAGTTAGAGCAAGTAAAAACAAGAAAGCACTACAAGGTAAAAAGATACACATGGAGAGTAACAACAGTATAATAATTATAATATTAGAAAAAAAAAAGTTGCATAAAAGCAAATCGAGGGGTTATGTGGCACGTCGATGGAGATTACAGTCAAGACAGCCTTCTGGGAAAAAAGGCTTGCACCTATTGATTTATACACATCAATTACCATTCTCTCAGCATTGATTCCAGACACGTTCTATTGAACATATCCTGGTGTGCAGCGGTGTGCTACAGTGTGACACAGCCAAGCTTATCTAATGGAAATGATGGGTTATTATAGTTCTATCCTTATGACAAAGTGCGAGGCCGTCACCACCAATCACACCCAATGGGAGCGCTGTGCCAGGAGCTGAGCTCAGGGTCTGAACAGATCTATGGAGCAGGCACAGCGAGGCACTCAAACTACTTTTTGGATAGAGTTGTAAAAAATTCATACGCAAATTTGGAGCCCGCTCGCTTGTGCGCTCTCTCTCTCTCTCTCTCTCTCTCGCTCTCTGTCTCTCTCTCTCTCTCTCTCTCTCGCTCTCTCTCTCTCTCTCTCTCTCTCTCTCTGATGCATGGATGAAGTCAGACTAAACAGTGAGGCCTATATTGCGTGGTTTGGCCTGGAAGATGCTTGGTGCGGTACAGCGTTGAGCAAAGCGTTGTGTTAAAGTCACAATGAAATCACTGTAATTCACCATATTATCATGTATACCTATTTAACAATAAACGGCAAAAAAACTAAACATTTACATACATATTAAATACATTTTCTGGTATTTTTATATCAAAATCCCATTGCTTTTACTTGCAGATTTTTAGTGGTTACTTCATGGCGTACCAGTTAAAAATTCAAACCAATAATCCCATCACAGATTTTTTAACAATCCCCCCTCCATCCTTCCCATCATATAAAACTTGCAAGCTCACAACTTTCAAAGTGACAGAGCAGCAAGCGGTGAAACCCTGTTCCCTTTTTTCTAAGACACCGTGATTGTGTCCCGCTGGCTGGAATGTATTATTAAAATCCAGAATGTGTGAAGCTCAAGATTATGTACAAATTATTTCACAGTGGATTGCTTCACCAACTACACTGAGTAGGTGCACTGTCGAAATGCTGTTTCCTTGTAACTTTCAGAATGAAGGATTGTAAGTGTTACTCACCGAGGCAGAGGTTGGAAGTGGTCATATGGCATCACCTCTTTGAATCCATCACTGGTAGAGACAAAGTATCACAAGAACACTGTAACTCTATGAGACAATAACAGTATAGTATTTATAAAGACCTCTCAGGCTGATGATCGAGCATCATTTTGGCCTTTCAGATTATAATGAATAAAACAGTAAAGGGAAAACGGTTTGGACTCCCAATTTAACGTTTCTAGTCTTAATCGTGAGCCTATTGATTAAATCCTCTGTCCATCAAGCCCCTCAGAAAAGGAGTGCTGAGACGCACGGAGATGATCAACCATCCCAGATCTGCATTTTTTCCAAGAGGTGTGAAAATCGCAGTGGTTTGGCTCGGGGCTAAAAACCTGAGCCCCTACCGACCAGAGCCAAAACAAAATCCTCTCCGGCAAAGTCCGACAAAGCCTGACGAGTAACAGATTTTAAGATTCCAGAACTTCAAAGTGCTTCTAATGACGGATTTTTCAACAGTTCTGAACCAGTTTTGAGCCTGGTCCAAACTCTAACCCCCTAACCCGAACCAATCAGGACCAGTCGGGTCCGATTAGGCTCTGGCATATTGTGAGGTTCAGTAGAGACTTCTCAGGTTCGACTCCTGTCCAAATGTCCTTCAGCGAGACACTGAACCCACAGCAGCTCACTCACTGTAGGTCGCTCTGGATAAAAGCGCCAAATGACTAAAATGGAAATGGAAATATTTGTCGAGCTCTAAAATAATGTTGTCAAAATACCAAACTCTGACTTCGATGCCAACGCTAATATCAAAACAGCCACTGTGCTTGATTTTAGTTTGATGTTGGTTGGTCTGGCTCTGTGATATAGTTCCATATTTGGCTCCTGGCACCAGTTTGCCAACCAGTCTAGGTGGACTGATCCAGTTCAAGACGTGATGAACAGACTGAGGCAGTCCAGTGTCAGGAGAACAGCCTGCGACTGTCTATTCCAATCCTTCTTCTTCATCTTTTTTAAAGTATTCTAATCCGCACGTATACGCCCTCTAAAGGTGACGTCAAAATGGAATTTCAACTTGCAACACCAACACATTTGGTGAACGTATCGAATGTTTACAAAATTCAACATTGAATTCAATCTTTCACAACCGTATCAAGGTATTATTTAAATTTCGGTTACCATGACAACACTACTCTAAAATACAACCTGACAGCCTGTAATGATCCGTACCTCTCTGGGCAAGGGTCCATGTTGCACTCCTTGAGTTTGGGTGTGGGCTTGGTGTTTTCGGGGTAGCTGTTGCAGTGGTGCTCTGGCAGGGTCTGGTTGGATCGGATGTCGGTGCACTCTGCAGAGTTCAGCTGATAGCCTGGGAAAGGAGACCAGACAGGGTTTCACACATACTGGAAACTGTGGGGCAGTTTCCAGTATGTGTGTGTGTATGATTGATGGGAGATGAGCCTCACCTCCTCCACAGGTGACAGAGCAGGGGAAGAAGTCCGTCTCTCTCCACTGGTACCTGATTGGCTGGTAGAAGAGAAACTGGACCACTGTGTCCCTGGATCCTCCATACTTCATCTGGACAACATGGAGGAGTAGAGTAGAGTAGAGTAGAGTAGAGTAGAGTAGAGTAGAGTAGAGTGAAGTAGAGTGAGTGGAGAGATTGGGAGTGTCTTGAAATTCCAGTGGGTGGGGAGTTTTTGTTCCAAAACAGAGTACAGGAAAGTGGACAGTGAGTTTTGAAAGGTGGAAATTTCACCACCTGGCCAAGTAATCGTTGAGTCATTGGTACTGATCAACAACCCGTCCCCACTGATATATTATGGTCATTTTGTGCTATGGGACAGTGGAAAACATACTTATTTCCTCTTTAAATATAATCCCCAATGTAAATGAATAGGAAGCCAAGAAGAGAATTGGAATAGCACAGCCAAACTTTTCCTTCCAGAATCTTTTTTTCTGGACTCCAAAATACTGACTAGGAAGAGGGAAGATTTTGCTTATTCACTATTTCACCTTTGATGCAAGCAGAGACAAGAAAAGCAGGTGGACAAACGTATGTATGTACATCCATTTTGCTCAACTTTTCAACATGGTTTGTGAGTAAGTTCTGTTTGCAGGTACGCAACACTTGACAGAGTTCACCAGTTTACCATCTACCTACTGTGAATGCAGCATTAGAATAAGCATCCGCCGTCTCTGCCAGACCAAGGCCAGCCAGCCTATTGTGTACTCTTTTCCTATTAGAACACGAGTTGCTTGGGTTTTATTATCTCTGCAGTGTCTGCCCTCCATCCTGCACATAACACTCCAACTTTAAGACTAGGTCAGATGCACAAAGGCCTCCAACTATACCTATACAACTAAGTGAAAAATGTAGACCTCTTCCCTCCAAAGGGCGAGGAGTTGCCTTAGATGGTACATTCCCTCCTTCGCTTTTGATGATGTAATTGACTTGTAAATTATTCATCACAACCATAAAGCTTTGGATAGGATTTGGAGGACAGAGTGCTTCATACTTCCTACCCTGAAAATATAGCTAGGAGAAATAAAATATCCATGGGCTTACCTACTCTAATAAATTAGCTATCAGGCAAAAACGCTCAAATGTGAGAGAAGGAAAAAAAAAAAGCCTTAATAGCTTGCATAGTGGGAATGGATAAGTGAATACATTGAGTGGTTTAAGACAGAATGGCGCAGACGTACATGATTGTCTTCACAATAAATCATCACAACAAATGTGGTCATATTTAGTGAAGATTCTGTAGCTCAGATCCAGATGTAGGTGTGTAACAATAGAATGAAAGGATTAAAAGAATGAAACAATAAAGAAAAGAAAAACAATGTCTAAGAACTTGTCGAAGGCAACTTCTGCCTGGGTGACTATGATTGTCATCCTTCAGAGTTGAGGACAGAAGAAAAGAAACAGAAGAGAAGTGTTGACTAGATCAGTGGTTACGAGGTGCATTTTCTCTCCGTTTCTGATTTATCTAATTCAAATGAAAAGATCAGGTAAACATCATGGTCAATAGAACAGCACAAAGTGTTGAACCTGCAGAATTCTGCGATCCAGCATGCATAACATGCAAAACCCGCCGTTACGAGGCTACTACAGAACCCCACAAATGAGTTCCTCCCTTACCACGGTGGCAGCTGCGACGTGACGGCTAATTTACAACACTTTTAAGCTTTTTGATCTCTGCGCATAGACAAGCCTTATTTAAAATGCACCCAGAGGGAAAGCCTTATTGAAATGCACCCAGTGTATCCACTTGTGACTTGTAATCACCACTAGAGAACTCTGAAGCTGTGGAGGACAGGCTGAGCGGATACTGGGAGACCGGGCTCCGGTGCCAATGCAAACTAGACCGATCCTTTTCATCCATACATCAGACAAAACTGTGTACGCAATCAAGAATTTGGACCACGCTCCCCCCCTTCGAGTATCTACTTAATCAAACGGCTAATTCCAACATTAATACTTAACTAGGAGAGGGCATAGAAGATAGAAGCCGCTATTGTTTTCAGAGCTAAACTTGTCTGATGTGGATAAGATTGAGTAACGGCGCTCGGTGCAACAGGCCGCCGTCCAAATCCTGCAGGGTCCTACATGATGTCATTGGTTCCATGTGAAAGACAACATCTAGAGTGGTGTTTGCCATGCACTGCTCCACTCTGCCTATCAGACTAGTGCAGTCATGACGGTGAAGACATTGCACAATGCTTATTTCAAAATCTTGGCGAGACAGTTGTCTGAATTTGTAGAGGGCCTGTTTTGCTATAGAGTGCTCATCTTTGCTGTAATTACAACATAAAAGGGGCTGTGAAACAATACAGTCGCTACACATAGGCTGATTTTTGTCAGATTTAGCAGGCATCTCCAGCAATGATAGCTACAGTGCCTCTGGCAATTATTGTCAGGCAACAACCTCATGACATTTCACTGCATTGCTAAATATTGTGCAACAAAGTCTGATTTATTTAAGTTCTCTATGTAATTAAATATGTACATCAGAAGCCAAAAGTCCTCAGGCTGTTTTGCTATAAATCTGCGCCTGTCGTCCTTCCTTTGTCTCACCTTGATGATGTAATCTGCGCTGAGCGGCCCATGAGTCCTCAGTGTCTGCCTGTCCGTCCCTCTCTGGAAGTCCAGGGAAGTGTTTCCTATCACGTAGGAGCCTGTAGACCCCAGGCTGATCTCCTCCCTCCTCCCCTGAAGAGAAACCGCCTCGATGACTGAGGGAGAGAGACACAGAGAGAGAGACATTCATGGTGAGAATGAAGTGAAGGATATGCAAATGCGGAAAGAGGTATCACTTGGTGAGAGAGGTGAGATGAGACGAGATGAGATGAAACTTAATTGCAAGAGCAGAAATCAACAAATCAAGGGAAATCAAGAGGATAGGCAGCATCTGCAGCATCTGCAGCTCGCTACCAAGAACGTTTACAGATACAAGGGTGTTTGCAGTTCTCCAATTGACACATGTATACAATCCAGTTCAAGGTTATGTGTACAGGTGTGCTTAACTATCGACATTTCAGACTCACAATTGCGAGTAACATGAATTGAATTTGGCCATATAAAAGTAGGGAGAAGTGTGCAAATGTGCAGAAAAAGAGTGTAGGGTATATGTACAGAAATCTACAGAAAAGTATAGATGTAGGCCTACAGTTAAAGTCCAGAACAGTTCTGAGCACAGGTACTCTTTGCATTGATGCCCTCCTAGTTGGCTGAGGCTCGGGCCATTGTGGCAGGCGGTATTGTAAAACCGGGTGGCAGTTGCCCTGGAGGAATGCCTGCAGCACTCTGTGGCACACCTTGCAGGCATAAACCAGAGGTTGAAAGAGCTCCATAGTTGTTCCAGCTCATCATATAGTGGCTGGAAGGCATTTTCCAAGATTGAGTTCAGTTTGGACCTCATTCTTCTGTCCACCACCTCCAGGGTGTCCAGGTTCAGCCACACTACAGAGCTAATCTTAACCCGTTTGTTGAGCCCGCTGGCCTCCCCTGCCTTGATGCTACCTTCCCAGCACAGAACAGCAAACAAAGTGCATTGGCAACTACTGACTAGGAGAAGATTTAGAGTAGTCCATTGAAAGACTTGAGCCTCCTGAAGAAAACCATTCTGTGCTGTCCTTTCTTGAAAAGCGCCTCTGTGTTGTCAGTCCAGTCCAGTTTGATGTTGCACCCCCAAGAACTTCTAGGAACCACCTCTACATCCTCTCCCTGGATGGTGACAGGTTTCATGGCTACTTGCCCTGCTGGAGATCCACTACCAGCTCCTTGGTCTTACTGACACTGAACTGCAGATGGTTCTCCTTGCACCACCTAAGAAAGCTGTCCACCAGACTCCTGCACTCCTGATTGCCCTAGCTGATACATCCCAAAATAGAGGAGTCGTCAGAGAACTTCTAGACTTCATGACCCTCAGAGTTGAGTCTGAATTCAGAGGTGTAAAGAGTGAACAGAAAAGGTGGAGGTACATTTCCCTTTGGTGCCCCTATATCACTGTCTATCATGTCCGAGATGTTGCTCTGCAGGCGAACGAACTGCGGTGAGGTAATCCGATGGCAATGAGATCATAAAACAGAAGGTTGAAACAGTTACAATATGGCAGGCTGACGACTGCATGATTTCTGATGACACCAGTTGATGTCTTTATTTAAGTGCCTGTGACAAGATGACTGGGTCGGCGTGTGGGAAAACAAACGCTGGACAGATAGAGTTATCCTTCACGCAAGAGATAATCATATTCAGATGGTGCAATGGCAAAGGATCAGCCTTTGTTCATGTCACATTTCTCCTTATTTTTTTCTCTCGATCCATCTCTCGCTTTCATGATTAAGAGTCTCCAATTTGCTTGCCAAAACATTATTTTCCGTACAACAACCAAAGAAAGCGCATTTCAAAAAAACACCATGTTCGAGAAATCTGTTCTATGTATTTTCAACCTCAATTACAACCGTTCCCCCACAAGCTTTCACAACTTGAAACAATTAACAATCCTATAGCCTTTGCCATATCATGAAAAGAAGCCATTCGTAATCAAAATAGTCCCTTTGAAGAGGGTCCGCGTTGCCAATGGTGAAAATATGATTAGGCTTCTGATAATATTTAGTTTCGGAGGAGTTCACGAACCTGGGGTTGGGTTAGCCGAGCTGTAAACGTGTGTTTGGTTTTCCTGTCTTTTACTGTGGTCTCTCTCTCTCTCTCTCTCTCCTTTCAGCGTCTCTCTCTAGTGTTCCCCGTCCACCACACTGATCTCCTGATAGCTGATGAATGATCTGCTAAAGTAATTTTGAGGTCACTCCAACCTCCCCACCCCCCCCGTTTTGAAACATCTGACAAAGCACACATCCACTGAAGCCCGCAGCTCTTCAGGGTATTATGTTGTCGGAACTTGAGTGTATTACCAGGGTAAGGCTTGCGGACATATGCCGGGTTTATCTGGGTTCGTTGCGGGCTGTAGCAGTAGAAACCGCTCCTCTCAATTGACAATACAATAGGAAAATCTAAATCATACAAATGAACACTCAAAAATGGTTTGGGGATGTAATAATGAGCTGCAGGCTGTTAGAATGTTTCACTCGTTTCTCATTCAGAAATCTGAAGGGTTTCAAGGCAAAACAAAACTTTATCTACTGCTCATTGCTCAATTATTTTAAAAGAATCTGTATGATTATATCCTCATCAAAGCACTATTGCTTAGCACTAGGTTCATTAGTATTCCATAGTTTTACTTTCATGCTTGGTTGGCAAAACATATCCTAGATCCTATTCTAGTATTTCTCTCTCAATTCAATTAATTCAATTCAGTGACTTTATTGGCATGACTGCTTATCAGACATTATATTGCCAATGCAGAATACGGAATGTAAATTTTCAAAACCAACAAACTAGTTTATCCATTCAAACCATAGTGTGATGATTATTTGCTTTGAAAACAATTATATATCATCAATCTCTCTTTCTTGCTCTCTATCTCTCTCGCCCCTCGTGCACATGCACATTTTCACGTTCAGCGTTTTTGGAATGTGTAGTGTGTGTGTGTGTGTGTGTGTGTGTGTGTGTGAATATCTCTGTTTCACGTGTATGAATCTCACATATGCAGAATCAGAAATAGTGATGACTGCATTCATAAATCACTGCACTCAGCACCTGCCAGTGCCACCTTTGTTATCCCAGACTGAGATAGGGGGAGAACATAGACAGCAAATGTAAAGCATGGAGAGAATGTTTGTCTGTGTGTGTGTGTGTGTGTGTGTGTGAGAGAGAGAGCAAGCAGAGGACATATGAACTGATAGGTTTCTCCCTCCCCGCAGTACAGGTTGAAGTGTAGTCATCACTCACCCATCATATCGGGGCCCTTGGCGTTGACTCGGAGGAAGCGGCTCCCAAGCGGCACCTCTAACACCGTCTTCAGAGCTGCAGGTAGAAGCATCGAGGTTGGAAAGGTTTATTTTAAACTTATATCTATATATTACACCAATTCAGTCAATGATTACTTTAATTAAAATTACCTAAAGCTACACAAGGCAACTTAGCATGTTGGTGGCTCCAAATGGCAGAATTTGAGCATCTCGATTAGAGAGGATGGGACGCTCTTCTTTTCTCTTAGGCTGATAAGATTGGTGTATTTTTACATACAAATCTTGCCAAGTGTAGCTTTAAATCCAAAATCAATAGAATATGAAGTAAAATTACCCTCCATTTCAAATGTTTGTGCCTATATTCAGACAAATTACCTTTTTATCTGTCAAACAAATGGAGTAATCCAACAGGTAATCACTGATTTATTTCAAAACTATCTAATAACTGTGTTTGCAACACATTAATCCTTGACCCTGACAAGCGTACAAAGCCATCAGGCATCTGCACGCCAACAAAAAATGTCCAATTACTAAAGAACTCATGCAGAGCCAGAACTCTCAAAATAATTATGGCCAATCAAAGTCTGAAATCACAGTGGTTGCATTCGTGTTTGGATTTGTTCTCATTCATGTACTGTAGCTGGCAGATTGATGCTCCCCGGCAAATGCTATTTGTGTTGTTCATACAATCATTTGGTCTTATCATAACTGACAATTTAACAAACGCCAAGTGAGTAATGATTCCACTAGACGTTCATTTTGACCTTGAGTCTCTTGTCAGCGCAATGAATTGTGTGAAATGAGATGGCAAAAAGCAAAAACTGTCAAAAACAAGTCACTTTGAGGGGAGATAAAAGTCCGGGAGGAATCTCTGGGGACCGAAAGCCTAAGGTAGCAATGCATTATGCATACTGTAGGCCTCGGAGAGTTAACTACTAAAAGAGAGGGAGGGGCAGCGTGATACACAACATGCTGCCCGTTTTGACTGAGTTAATGAGAAAACAAAGACAATCAAGACATGAAACGGTGTGATTCCTTTCAGAAGACAAAGGGCATGAGGTCATGCCCTGTGTGTGTGTGTGTGTGTGTTTGTTTATGTGCACACAAATCCACATCACCCCACCATGTTCAATTCAGGTCCATTGCAGTACACTAAGGTCTCCATTCCCAATAAAACCTGATCTCTAATGTAGAACCACCTGGATACCCCTTCCAGTTCTCTGAGGGGTTTCCCCAGCTCTGCACCACCCCCCACCCACCCACCCCACCCACCCACCCACCCCACCCACCCACCCTCCAGTCTCCACTCCAAACATACTGTACTACTGACTCTCCCTCAGATCCCTGGGCTTGATATAGCTTCCGGCATTCATTTCCCCTGAGGCCCCTGCCTTCAACCTTGTTTTGTGTCTGTGTGAGTACACATGTACTGCACGGGGGGGGGGGGGGGGGGGGGGGGGGGGGGGGACAAAACAGCAAACACCTGACAATATATGAAAATCAAGTAGCTCATAAGGAGTAGTCAGAAAAGCTTCACAAACTTGTGAATTTTACCATGCCATAATATCATATTGTGAAATTTTTGTGCTCGTTTGGGTTGACGCTGCATTTTGCCACCTGCTGCATGTCACCATTTGTCAAAAGCTTATGGATTTCTTCAAGAGGGAAAGCCTCCAGTTCTTCCCGTAAAGGTTCAGTGATGTTTAGATCTGCTGACTGGAGCCATGGAAGGAGTTTAACTTTATCCTGCTGCTCATGAAATCAGCAGTGTGTGTGGGGGTGTTATCTTCTTGGAATATGGGAACATCATGAGGGAACAGTGTTTGGACCCTAGGGTGCTCCTGGTCCTGTAAAATGGCCTCCACAGTTGGGATTTAGATATTTCAAAACACAGATAGACACAGACTGATAATGTGTAAAATTGTAAATTGCAGCTTTAAAGTCCTTTTTCACATAGTGTATCTCTTAATTTCTCCACCCTGTGAATGTATGCATGTGAAAGAGACAGAAAGACAGAGAGAGCAGAGCTTGTGTGTGTCTTGTTGAGGCAGCTCATATAAAAGAGAGGACATAATGATTTCTGCTGCACAGTACAGTACATCCTGCCGGTTTTAGAGCCCTGAATGAAGGAGACCACCACGCTGCAGACAGCTCCAGTCACTGCCGTCCCTAAATCTGCCTGCTTTACAACTGCACAGCCACGCTGACCAACCTTGCACCTAAATAATATCCACATGTGTGTTGTGAAACGCCAGTGAGCCTCGCAAACTAGTCCATCATGAGACTCTCTAAGCTCATGCACCCAAACAGCACACAGCTCAAGTATTGAAAGTATTTGCTGTTGTGGAAGGATTGCCGTTTTGTTTTAGCCTCCAAAAATACTGCCTGTTTAAATCCTGACTTTTCACATTCTAAGTGTTTCTCTCTCTGCGGTGTAGGGGGGAGGTGTGGTAACGAGGCGAGACCTTTATGGACAAGTGGAGTGTTAATGCTATTTTCCACACTTTAAGAAAGTTACTTTTCCTCCTGGCAACAAACAGGCGCTGGGTTCAAACAATTAAGCTGCTTTGGCTGCCAGCCAGGGGTCTTTGCCCCCTAACATAATTACGCTTGGAAACCAAATCTGCAAGTCTCTAAATTTATGGGAGCAATGAAATAAAATTCAGCTTGAGCCATTTGCATTTTTTCGATATTCTAAAACGCAGAGTAAATGTGAAACCGAGTATTTTCCAAAAAAAGTGACCTTCAAAATAAATTAGGGAAATGAAACACAGATAAACAGTTATGAGCTCATTTTACACAAGTCTGCTGGACCAGTAAACTGGGGCTTTAGGGAATACTGTAGCCAATTCATATTCCAAATGTAATGACTGATAAATAGCACAGTCATGAATAATGAATGAGGAGGAACAAAGGTGATGCACTGTGTTTGTGTGTGTGTGTGTGTGTGGTGGTAAATAAACTTGGTGGTCACGCACCAAGGTAAGTCTGAATGGCCGTGAGTCGTCAACTGTATCTACTCTCCTCTTTTGGGACACTAAAGCAGAGGAGAGAGTACAGAGGAAGCCAGAGAGAGACTGAGAAAGAGAATTTAAACTGGAGAGGAAAAAGGACAGAGTCCGACGGCAAAAAGGCTCGTCTGGTCAGCGGTGCCAGGCACTCATTAGGCGCTCTGAGGTTGGATTAATGATAACCAGAGTGGTAGAGGTTTGAAGGTCTGGTCTCTGATTAAAGGAGTGCCGGTCACAGGGATCACAGGCCAAACTTCACAGTGCCAAAAAGGAATTCAAAGTAGAATGAATCCTTCAAAAGTCCCAGCAAAATCAAGGGAAAAACAAAAGGCTACAGAAGGTGTTTTAGCTTTTGGTGTCTTTACTCTGTCATTCACCTCCAAGTCAAAGGTCAGAGTCAGTCCTCCTGGAGCTGGTAGGGGTTCAGCGTCTTGCTCAAGGACGCTTCAGGAAGACGCATGCCCACACTTGGGGCTTGAACCTGCCATCTGGCTGAAGGACGGTCTCTGTTCCCACTGAGCCACCCTGCCACCTGTTTTCACCTTGGTTTTACCTTTAATATATACCTTTATTACCTTGAAAAATACGGATTTAATGGATTTTCATTTCGGGCTTCAAGACCGTAAAAACAAGAACACTTGAAAAGTGTGCATAGACTTTTGGCACCCGCTGCCATTTCGCAGGTTCAGTTGGGTCGCGTTCAACATCTAATTGTAAAATCCTTCATGAATGCTGCTTCTGGGGACCCGGGGCCTGTAGCCGGTTACGCCGCTGATCCGCTCAAAGCCCCCCAAACCCTTAGCCTTCATCCCAGCGTGCCTCCCGTCTCTTCCAGAGCTGTTGCAGCGAGAGAGAGAGAGAGAGAGAGAGAGAGAGAGAGAGAGAGAACAGCCCGGCTATCTGATTATCGTCGAGTGGCCCTTTCCTCTGCCAGCTCCTCTAAAGGACCTGGCGGAAAGCACCATGTCATCACAGCCCTCAGTGACTTACTGGAGAGCCGTTCTTTTTTTTTTTTTTTTTTTTATTAAAGCCAGAGTAAGCGGGCTTGGATCGAGTTACCGCTAGATCTGCTCAAACAGGCTCCTTGAAGGTCCAGGCACGGCGCTGCGAAAACGCCTACGTCTGCCCGCTGCAACAAAAGTTCCAGTATTTCTTCATTGTCTCCACTCCGGAGGACTTTGTTCTGACTTCGGAGGAGGGACGGAGGATTCTTGGACGAGGGGGGATGACTTAAGTGCAACTGGCACTCGCAGACGAGGCCCGATGCGAAGGACCGGAGCGCTCCAAAAACAATATAAAGGCTCTTTCCACTGCGTAGGGCCCGAGTCCATCCCCATTACCGGAGCGCTACAAAGACAGCCTTGTACTGGCCATTAGGGGACACTGGCTGCAGTGCCGGGAAATGTGGTAACACGCTAGATTAGGCTTTGGATGGTTAAGACAATAACAGTAAAGATCTTTTAATAGCGTCGGTTCACGTGTCAAGAGAAGGGGCAATTAGAGGTGTTACACTTAGATAAACTAAAGCATTCTTTATGTTTTAAGACACAGGGTTCCTACAGATTCAATTTCACAATCCCATATCTTTTTTCATTTGATGTGAGGATTTCTGTTGGTGTTCAGCATGGTTTATGCTGATGGTCGTCTTGCCCCTGCTAACTCTGTCATCACTGTGTAGATGATTATTCTTCAGAACAATATCAGAATATGTGAGACGACGGGGGTCCAAAACCACAGAAAATGTGAAATCGTATGTATATCAGCGCAGTAAAACAGTATTTTTCCATACTTTCCTAAACGTTTCTGTGCAGTTTCCAATCAAGACCAAAACCATTTCCATACATTTCCAGACTTTCCAGAATACACTGATAGGTCTGAGTTAGGAAGTAATATCTATGTTTTATGTTTGTATGTATCTTAAATATAGCCAGTTTAGTTTTATTCCATTGATATTACATGTCTCAGGCAAGCATAAAAGTCCAACAAAACACTACTGACCCACCCAGTGTGTGTTCCTGTGTGCAATGTGACAGATTCTCCCCACATATTAAATCTGAGAGAAATATTTACATGGTTACTGGCTGTGATTTCTAATACCGGCGCTTTTCGGGGGGGGGGATCCAGCCATGCTCATTTCCACTCCCCGAGGCATGCCAAAGCAAGTTAATTTGAAGAATTTGATACAATACCTCAGCTGGAGAGCCAATAAATGGAGTATGCAAATATTTTCGCTGCCAATATCTACTTCATTAACCTTTTTAAAACTTAGGAAAACGCCGAGCAGCCCTGGGAACGTTCAAACAAACTTCCTCCCGCGTTGAAATTGGATTTTCACATTTCAAATGTTGTAAAATGGGTCCTGAGATCCTGTCGGTGTCTCTACATCTACTGACTGGTCATGCCAGGTAGAGGCAGAGTTTCAAAGAGGGAGTTTGAGGACAGAATGTAGACACAAGTCTGCCTGTGTATGTTTGATTTGTAAGAGTTTCATTGCAAAAGTTGACATCTGCCATTACATGTTGATTGCTGGCCTTAATGTAAAACTATGGATTATTATGAAAAGAATTTACATGACCTTTGGTTGCAAAAAGATAACATTTCAGCTGTATTTTTGAAATGCCGAGCAGTGAACATGAACTAACTCTTTAGTTATGTATTTATTGGTTTGTTTGTTTATTTGCTTGTTTCAAAATGAATGCTGGAATGGAATGAAACCCTTCATATTCCAGACATATAACCACAGCATCCAATAAATATTGATCTCCCCTGCCGCGTTTTGCCATCTCTAATCACCGCAGACTGAATAACCAGTGCTGAACCAGAATTCAGTCGTCCAAAAAGTAACATGGAAATGAAATCGATTCCCAAACCACACATTTTCTGCTGAGCTCTGGCTATTACGCCTAGTATTTTGTGTGTAGCAAAGAAGAAAAAAAAGTTTTTTGTCACGTAAATGACTAGCAATGGCCAAAACGCAGTTATGAATTTAATCTCGGGGCGTTAAATTTTATGAAAAACCCATAAGAAAAAAAAAATCATTGATGCGGAAATGGTTGCAGCTCCATCTGCTAGTGGGTAGGTGGCTGTGGCCAGATGGCATGTTAATAGTCCAGCCTTGATAAATAAATGCTGGAGGCAATAACAGAGGGCCGGGCCAAAGCTGAGACAGAGCCTGAGCGCCTGTGGCCAACTCAGCGAGGCCTGACATGCAGCCAAGGCAGGTGACAGCACCAGGCCAGCGGAGACACATCCAGCTTTGTTATTTACCTCCTGTAGAGGCTGAATGGGAGACGGGCCGGGCGCGCGTACAGTACATGTTTTCTCTCCAGTTATGAAACTCTTTGTCCGCAGCCAGCGGAGAGAGATTAGGCCTGAGCGGAGGGCGTATTCTCTAAAAAGGCTCGGGAAAGCTCACGGGATGAGCTATTCATGGAGGGCCGGAAGATGACGGACTTAGGGAGATTTGGGGTGGGAGTGCGTATTTCAGATTTAAACCCCACCGCGCTAAGTGTTAAAAGATTAGCTCGGGAAATATGACACTTAGAAGCGAGCGGGGATATTTCTGGCAGCCCGAGACAGAGGTAGGAGGCGTATATCGCCGCTCGTATACCTACGTTCTTCTGGGGAGAGGTGGGGCAGGGCCTGTCCTCGCACCAGCCGGCATGTGGAGCCGTCGCCACCGCAGACGCCGCAGTTATCCTCCCTGGCACCGCTGCCCAGCTGCCGGTCGCAGCCCACCTCCTGCACACACAACGCACAGTACACACTCAGACAGAGAGAGAGATGTGGGGGCCGGCCAAGGGGTGAAGAGACAGAAAGACACTGCACATATGTTCAAGTTAGGGTTGGATCATATGTTGCATTGATACAATTGAGGTTCAAAGTTAATGTGACATACAATGTTACATATTTATTCTGTATCTGCTTGTTCCAACACTTCATTGAAGCTATAGCTGCTTATACTGAGTGAGATATTCAAACCAAAGATGCCATGTTTTTATGGCTGCACCATTACATCAAATGGAAATACTCTAGATGTGTTGTGCATCATTTTATACACATTGCCCTGTAATTCAGCATGACATATTTGGTATCTTTGGAAACCTTAGGATCTTGACTAGAATTTAAAATAAAGTTCTGTGGGTTTGAACAAAGCTTGGCCGTGAAGCGCGTGTGTAATGATGATCCCGCATGAGAGACCTTAGGGTAGAAGTTTAAGGTCACTGCCGCCTCACAGCAAGAAGGTCACAGGTTCGGTAGAGAAAATGAATGAATATCACAATATATATGTATATGTATATGTACTCTATTCCATAAGTAAACTCTATTCTGAAAAATAAAAAGGTGGGTCAACTGAGTTTAGGTGGGTTTCCACCGCTCCACTACATCCCTGCATGCACGCACACACACACAACCTAACGTGAATATGCTAGGGCTTGTCATCCTGACTTACTGTGACAGGCCAGTAAAACAAAGTGACACATAAACATACACACACAGAACACACACAAACACACACTGCACCTCCCCTCCCCTGCACTTTCAGGAACTGTATTTATTTTCCCCTCTTGTATACAGCTGGATTTCATGCTGCTGTGTGGTGTATTATTAATCCATATACATGCACTGGAGGGGGGACTGGCCTAATTCTGTCATTGACAAGTCCCAGCTACAGTACAGTACCCCCTCCCCATCCCATGCCCTCCACCCAACCCCCACCCCCCCGCTGCCTCCATCACCGGGCCATGCCGTCTCATACCTTAGCCTGTCGTGCCCAATGCCTTCTCTGCATGCCAAGGCCTGCAGCATCTGCTGTTTGTGCAGACGACCAGCATATGTCTCCCATTACTGCTGTGAAGTACCAGTGTTGGGCCGGATCGCTGGTAGGGTTAGATGGATATAGGGGACGATATTGGCCTTTTTCAGTTTAAATGACGCGCTAGAATCGGCCCGAATAAAGCGGCCCGAGTCCTCCTAGCCGAAGTCGGGTCGAGTGACTTATTCTGGCCTGTTGGAATTGGTCAATCGTGACAAATCTTTTTTGCTACCTGGGTCCTTGCCAGAGTCAAAGAAAACACATTCGGCCCAGTGATTGCCTGCCAAAGGCTACCTGATTCTTATGCTTGACACCTAGCCCATTCAGGCCAAAACTGGTCCATAAATTGCCTCCTCAGATCTGAGTCAGAATGCGACCTTGGTCAACACCAATTTCTGGCTTTCAAAACTCACTTTCTGGTCCATATTCTCATTTGGAACAGAAACTCCTCTACCATTGGCGTTTCAAGACACTTCTAATTTTGGCACTGCCATGAATACAATTCTGGAGGAAACACTGAATATTTGTCATTTTTTAAAATTTTGCGGGATGAAAATGGTCAGATATTGAATATCAACACAAAACATTTGTTCTCCAAAGCTTCAATCCAAATATACCGGTCTAACCCTAGTTATAATTTTAAGTTAATTTGAACACAGTATATTGCAACTTTGGAGCTTCGTAACGATCGAAACAAGGAATGTGAACATCACATTTTTTAGATCAGATTAGAAACTTGATTGATCCCAGTGAGGAAATCGGTTCGCTGCAGCACCAGAAAACAGGATATAGTTGCAGATAAGACAAGCAGAGAGTACACAAATAGAGAAACACTGAATAATTGTAATTTTTTGGCATGAAAATGGAAAAATTTAAATATACTGACAGCTTCAATACAGCTTTTGGTATCAGCCTTCAAAAACCCATATCGGTCAAACCCAGAACCCTGTATTTTAAGGTGATGGATTGCTTTGGATCAGCAGATTCACTACAAAAATATCGGTCTGCAAAATCCCATATCGGCAGAAGCCTAGTTTCTGGATCACTTCTCAGACATTAAACAGGATGACTTAGTGTACAGTACACCACAGTCCAAGAGAGGCACTCAGGAGAGGCCCACAGCTCTCAGAGACGAAACCCAAGCACGCACCCCCTTACCTCATCCACACATGAAAGAGAGGCGGCGGTGCTTTTGCCTACCGTGGGCTGGCAGCAGTCACCAGTCATAGCCGGAGTCACTCATAAGAGGAGCTAGGTGATACTCACCTCTGTATCACCATGTGAAAACAGCGCAGAGGCCCAATGAAAAGAGCTATACAAATACCATCCATCACCTTCTCAAGCATGAAGGTCTCCATTCCATTATGCGGCTCAAGTTCTTGTGTGTAGAGTTTTGTACAGCCTTCAACTGTGCAGACATTGACAAATACATCAGCGCTCTCACAAACTGAAGCCAATAAAATCTACAGCAACGAGGAAGGATTGGGAGGGCAATAACAAGAGGCTGACAGTTAAAGAAAAAAGCTACTAATGCTGCTGCGCTCCATGCAAAGTGGGAAGTCGTAAATTCCCAGCTGGTCGGTCATGATTACAACCTCTGTTGGTTCCAGTGGTCCTCGGAAAAAACAGGGAAGGAAAATGGACGTCTGTGAGATTTTCTTTGCCCAATGCAAAATAAGCTAGTTACCATTGAACTTAAGCAGCTGTAAGTGCAACTTTACATTTTAAATTTACATGTTTAACCATTTACCACAATGCTGAAAAATGAACTTACAGGTAAGCTGACATGACGTCAGATAACTGCATCGCATGACGTCAGAAACTTCGGGGTTCAGAAGTTCCTATTTGGAATTCTGACTTTCAGAGACTTTCCATTGCATTTTTTCCTAGGAAGTAATATAGGAATTTTCTACTTTCCGACCTGTCTGGAATGAAGCATTAGAATCATCAACATCAACGGGATGCTCTGTAGCGCGTGATTTCTATTGCATGCCAGCTACGCTTGCCTGGTTTAACTGTACTCATAGAAAAATATATACAGAGCTGACAGATCTGGCATTATTGCAACACTATTTCCGAAGATGCAAACAAATGAATAAAAGGAGCCGCCTCGAGCCGCCAGTGCTTATGGAGTATCTGCATCTGTTCATCTGTCAGACGAGTTTACTCATACAGTAGTGGGCCATCTAAACAGAGAACAAACAGTCAAGTCAAACAGTCTCCAGCCTCTCTTTCAGAACAAAGAAAGTAAGGCTTCATTTTCTATGGGAAAATGAGCCAGATTGTATACAGTAAAGCAAGGAAACAGTCTTTGATACAGTATATGCAATAGGGTTAGACCGGTATATGGAGCCGATTTTGGCCTTTTATTAAAAAGCAGATCTGGTCCAGTCAGTGTCATCCACCTCTGATATGATGGATTCCCGACACACGGAAGACCTCAACCATCATTCCTGTTCCCAAGAAACCCCATCCATCTGACCTGAACCACTATCGACCTGTAGCCCTCATCTCCATCACTATGAAGTGCTTAGAGAAACTGGTCCTAAACATCATCCTACCATCTGTTATTCCACTCCTGGACACCCTTCAGTTTGTTTACAAGTGAAAGAGAGGCACAGATGATGCAGTGGCCTGTCTCCTCCACTACTGCTACTGCACATAAACTCTCTCTCCTAGTCCTACCATTATTCATGGTGAGACAGTAGAGGTAGTTGAGGCAGTCAAATACCAAGGCATTACACTGGACAGTAACCTCAGAAACACTGTCAACTGCAAAGTAAAAAACCTGTCTGTCCAACCCCACCTCCTCCCCCTCCTGTATCGTAGCATCATTGAGCCAGTCCCTCTATACGGCACCATCTGTTTTTTTCCATACGCTTACTGTCACCAATAGGAATCAATTCTTAAAGATCACACACAAAGACACTAAGATAATCGGTCTTCCCACTCCCAATCTATCTGACCTCATTTCAACAGCCGTAACACGTAAAGCACACGTAAAGCACACGTAATTGCACACGATCCAGAACACCCACTCTACTGTCACTTCACTCTGCTCCCCTCTGGTCACAGATACAGGACACCTGCGTGCAGGAAGGCCCGCTTCAGCTTTGTCCAACAACTCTCCCCCGCCGTTGTGATTCCTGTTCAAGCTACAGCGTAATGTTCTCTGTGATGTCAGTGTGTTTTGTTAGTGTTGTATGGTGTATGAGTCATTGTTTTGTTTGTGTTCTGGCTTGTGCTGACTGTGAAAAGAATTTCCTCTCTGAGGACAGTAAACTATCAATCTATTCTACACTGGTTGTCTATGGGAGGCCCTTCACCTGAATTGATGCTAGTGAGACATTTTAATCAGATTCCACATAAGTAGGCATGAATATGTTTTATTTTTTTCTTCTTCTTCTTCTTCTTATTGTTGTTGTTGTTGTTGTTGTTGTTGCTCTTCTTCTTCTTCTACTTCTACTTCTTTTTCTTCTTCTTCTTCTTCTTCTTCTTCTTCTTCTTCTCATCTTGGGACATATCTTCTGTGGAGAGTTTTAGTGTCCCATGACTGTCTAAATGCTGAGGCTTTTCCACCTTGACAAGAACACAATTCTGGAGGAAACAGTCATGGATACTGTACTAAACAGGCAAGAAAGCATGCATACACACACACACACACACACACACACACACAAATACACACTCAAGTATATCACATAAACAATGCGGCTGCATTAAGGGTAATTTCACTAATGGTGTGTGACCAGGGTCTGGCACTGTGACCACAGAACCACACAGAGATGGATCTGAAAACACGCTGATACTAAGACATCACATGTAAACAGACTTTCACTTGCGTCTATGAAGGTAGAGTCCATTACGCCCCCCACCACCCCCCTTTTTTTTTTTTCACTCAACTTACAATATTACGTAGAGGCAGTCGGCTGAGAGCTGAGCCGTCTGAAAAACATCTGCGAGCGAAAAAAAATGTCTGCGCCATTGTAGTATTATCAAAGCAGTGTGACACGTAAGGATGACAGCTCTAGATGGGGAACAGTGTAAGCCTCTTAGGACTTGTGTATAAAGATATCAGCGGCGGTGTAACTTCACGTGTCACAGAGTAAATGCGTCTGCCTTTTCCACTCAAGCAGCCACATTGTGAGCCGGTGCTGGATGTGGATGCGGTCAGAGGGATTTGCATAAGGAGCCGATTTCGTTAATGCATCTGATGAGGCAACGCTGCCCCTGTTCCTCTTGGCTGCTGGTGGGGAAGCGGAGAAGGGCGGATGTCTTTCTCACCCTCATTTCTTCTCGTTTTACTCTCACTCTTCTTAACTTGTCTCTTCTCTCAGTACTTCCCCTCTTTCTCTGTCTCACCATCTTTCCTTCCTACCTTCCTTATTATTCCTATATTCAGTCTTATCCTTGATCATTTTGTTCAAAATGCTGCGCTTCCTACTCCCTTTAGCGGAGTTTCCGCCCAAATATTTTTATGATATATCGAATCAGAAAGAATCAGAATCAGATTTATTGCCAGGTACATTTACACATACGAGGAATTTGATCTGGTGAGATTGCAGCGAAAGAAATAAAGATAGTAAATAAAATAATAAATTAGAGAACAAATCAGAACACAATGAAACTAAGTACCGAAGGAAATGAACAGTGGTAAGACAGTAATGGCTCATGAAGTTGACTAAGTTAACTATTATAATAAATATGACTGTTATATATACACATATACACTTATAAGAACTGTACATAAAGGGCCTGTGGCCTATGGTTTACAGATAAATATAGACATAGTATATAGTATAAAGTATAAAATATATATATAAAAATGTGAAGTATAGTATAAGATATGTTATAAAATATGGTATCAATAGTTAAGTTAGTTCTCCACAGAGATCATCATATACCAATTTTGATCAAATTTCAATATCAGAAACTTGGTTTTCTCGCTTGAGGTGGGAGAGTTTTTCAGATTAATAAATTAGCGATAAATGGCAATGGAAATGCATGTGTCAAATAAATAATGACATACTGGTTCAGTTTCATTGCACAACAGCTCGAAAGTGGCTTTGGACGTTCTGAAATATTGTCAGTAAAATTTCTGTCTGCCGTGACTTCCCAGAAATGTTAAACGCGCTGTCTCTCCCCATCATGGTTGTATGGCCATTAGCTGGTGTATTCAAATCCTGCCAAGTGCGTTTCTTTCTTTTCGTCTTCAGACTGTATGAAATATGGCCAACATGAGACAAAAGAACAACAACAACCTGCCCAAAATGAATCAATTCTTGTTTTCCGCTTCAACCCAGCTGATGGAAATGCACCTAAATCACATTTTAACTTTGGCGACATTTCAGAAGTTCGCTTAAAATTCATTTGACAGTTGGATGGAAACGTACAGTAGCTCATAATAAGAGTGCCTTCTAGTCCATCACCTATGGGCCAAACAGTATATATAAATAATTGTTTTGGAAATGAGTCTGTCAGTGTGATACATGCACTCCTCCTCCTGTCATCCCGTCATAAACAGCCTCTAATCAAGCAGCCGGCCTCTGGGAAGGCAGCGGATCGACAGTAAATCCCGCTCCGTGGCTCCTAAAACAACATCATCTATACTAAATATAGACTCTTTGACATGATTATGACACTGCAGGGACCGGAGGAAAGTTTCCATGTTTCAGCTCATCATTGTGCGATGGCCCATTCCCACATGTGGCTCCACATTATTTGGCTGCAGCCACAAAGCAGCTATGTGGAGCAGAGATGGTATCTCAGAGCCGGCGGCACGCAAAACGTATGGCTGTACTGAGTGGAAATATTGGATGTTGTTCCGGAGCAAACATGATAAAAGTCTGAGCCAAAGACAAAAAAGGCCTCTGTAAATCTAATAGTGATTATAATGCATATTTGCACGTGAATATTTATCCATATTTCCTATTCATATTCATGCAACGCATATATACACATTTCTGTACATTTGTATTATTTTTCCATTTCAATATGTTTGGTAGGCTTGATTACTTGTTGTATAATCTTCAGTACTCTCTATTTGTCTTATCCTTAACTTTATCCTATTCTCTGCTGCTGCAGCGACTCTATTTCCCCACGGGGATCATGAAAGTTTCTAATCTGATCTAACCTAATCTGATCTAAAAAAAAAACAACAACTGTGAGGTTGTATTATACTGTGTTCAATTTAACCTAAAATTGTTACTAGGGTTAGACTGATATTTTTGGATTGAAGCTGCAGGGAGCCAAAATTTTGTGCTGATATTCCATATCGTTAAATTTGACCAATTTTCATGCTGTAGAAAAAAGTTTTCAGTGTTCCTCCCACAATTTTATTCTTGTCAGGGTGGAAAAGCCTCTGACACAGCATTTAGACCATCATGGGACACTAAAACTCTCCATTGAAACCCAGGATATTCATTCATACTTCTGTGGTACTGGATCAAAATGTCTCATTAGAATCCCATAGGCAACCAGTGTAGTATTGATCAATTCTACAATAAATGTGTAATCAATCAAACTGCATCATATCCATTATATCAGAGGTGGATGACACTTGCCTGGTCGATAACCATTTTTTAATAAATTCCAATATCGATCCAGTATATCAGCAAACCAACTCAACATATCACCTTCACCCTAACTGTAACCATCAAACCAGCTCTTACCTGACACACTCCGCTGATGCACATGTCAAAGGCGTCGGCCTGGCACCGCGTCCCGTCCAGCACCTTGGGGGCCAGTTCAACGCTTAGACTCCTCCCTTTGGCCAGGCACCGCAGGGCGCAGGGTGCCGAGGGGTCGTAGGGCACCGGGACCCACTCGTGGGCCACGCCCTGGTACTTGATATCATTGTGGGCTGAACACTGCTGGGTCCGGAAATCCCCAGACTCCGCTGGACAGTCCTTCAGAGAGAGAGAGAGAGAGGGAGAGAGAGAGAGAGAGAGAGAGAGAAAGAGAGAGAGAAAGAGAGAGAGAAAGAGAGAGAGACAGAGAGAAGTGCTATTGCTGCGTTCCACTCAAAGTCAGAAGTCAGAAATTCCCACTTGGTAGGTCGTAATTTACAACCAGAGTGCGTTCCAGTGTCCAGCTGCCTGACAGTGAGGGAACAAAAGTCCCTCAGGCATATGCCAAGAGGAATAGCTGGTTTGCCTGTAGCATTAGCTACAGTATCTAAAGACAGCTAATGTTAGACTACCTTTAAGAAAAGTTCCACTTTGCCTTTTAAACCGTGCAGCACTCAATGCTGGAGATGTATCTTGATAGGAGAGTGAAAATTGGCTTTTGATCACTGACTTTTTTCTCAAAACACCATTTCAACTTTATTTTCTAAATTTAATCTTGAAATTATGGCTTGAATGAAATGAAAATATATTTTTCTTCTTGGCTGACCCTAATACTATGGGACGTCCGATTTGTTTTTCACATCTGATCCTTAAGGTTGACTGTCAGATTGTACTTTATTTTAATTCACAAGTGACCAGATCAGATTTGTGTGTTTAGACAGTATAATCATTTATGACATTGGTTGTCATAGTAACGCAGCAGGCGTGTGCACATTGATTTCTGTATAACAACTATGTGCAGCAAGCTAGTAACATGGAAATCTAACCATTACTTATTCTGACTATTTTTATGATGGTGCAGTTAGAGGAAGCAGGAAACCTCTCTGCTCTTCTTTTCACATTATGTGACGTCTAATAATGGAGTCATGGTGTAATGGAAAAAAATGAAATCCAATCTGAGTGGTCAGACAAAGTTGTGTTTTCAGAGATGCGATTTGAATCACATGTCAAAGCACCTAGGAATATGGTTTATATCGGATCAAAAAAGATCAGATTCTGTGTGGATCGGATATGCTGATCGGATATGCAAAAAAATCAGCCTGTCTGAACAAAGCAAAGGAGGTGATCCTGCAGAAAAACAACGTAACTCCTGGACAGCTTCTCGGGGTTGAAAGCTGTCTCAGATCAATAAGAGAGGCTTGTTCCACCGGGCAACATCTTACAGACTGTCAGCAGCCAATAGCTCTTCACTCCACCTTTCTCCGACTGCGTGCTGGACACACTCACCCCGACACATCACCTTCACTCAGTCGCACACACACACAAACATGAACTAACTCATCCTCAGATCCCTTGGATGCCAATATCAAGCGTCGACTAAACAGAGCCTCCGCCGCGGCCTTCGCCTCTATCTGCCCGGAGGGGAGAGATGGGATAAATATTATCCCGGGAACTCTTCCCACTGGATGTGATTGAAATCATTGCCGCTCTACAATAAATCCAGACATAACCACTTCAATGGGGAAAGGGAGAGAAATAGGACTTGTCTTCCTTTGATTACAAAATGGTGCGAGATGGGCTGTGGTTGTCCCTGCAGCTCCATACAGGCTGGATGTGTTTCTGTGGTCTGGGAGAGTGCAGTCCCGCTGCAGAGCTAACTATAATGGGGGCGGTTGTGGTTCCCGGTCTCTGATGGAGCAAATGAAGACTGTTGATTTTACCAGATGGAACACTGTCAAGGACTGTCAGAGGGATTATTCACATAGAACTCGAGGAAGCCTTTGTTACAGTAATGCATCACTCATTTCCCTAGCCGGGATAACACGTACATTACATATTTACAGCATGGCCTGGACAAATACCCAGTAGTAATGGGTGGAGAGTGTCCAGTACATTCCTAAGCGACTGACAGTATGTAAGTAAGAGGTAGCTCCAGCCAAACTGTTTTCTCACTCATTGTTTCCTCTTGTGACTAACCAAATCAGCAACATATACTACCTTAAATCTGAACTAGGCAAGATTTGTATGTAAAAATACACTGTCCCATCAAGTGGGGCTGCAATAGAGAAGAGCAAGAACACCCACTAATACCCTATTTGCCCTAAAGAAATTCTAGTGTCAGGTATGAACAGTGGGAAATCTTGTTGGCAGACTGGAGGTAACAAATAGGAGCTTAAATATAAAACTATAAAAATATAAAACTGTCTCCTAAACAGAAGCAAGGCTCCATCCAGAGAAAGCTGGACTCACCAACATTAGATCTTTTCCTCTCTTGTCTCTTTGGTTTCCTTTGGTATAAACCAACACAGACCGGAGTTTACTGCAGTTTACTGATGTCATGTTACAGGATTTCTGGCTATTGAAGTTCAAATTTTTCAAACAGTTACCTCTCACTGCCATTTGGAGCTGCCAACATGCCTAGTGAAGCTTTAAAAAAAAACAACCTTTTCTTTTTTCAATTTTCAATTTTTGCTTTCAATTTCTGCTCTCAGTGAATGTCTATACATCTGAAATCAATGTGGCGTCTATTCTTCATAGCGTGCTGTAAGGATCAGACTCACCATATTGCTGCAGGTTCTGTAGCGGATGTTTTTGCCCTCGCAGTTTCTGCGGAGCAAGGCAAAAGAGAAACATTCTCAGTGAGTACTAATGGAAACCAAAAGGCAACAAAGCGATACTTGACTTGATTGAAATGATTCTTCCAGCACACAAAAGAGTCTTTAATCAAAAAATCATAAGCTGTAAAAGGAATTCATAGCAGTTATTTCTTATTTTCTACCTGACAGAGAACAGCAGACCTGAATTAAGAATCCTTTTAATGAATAAAGAAAAATCCCTTTTATCTCTCTCCTTTGCTCTTAATCTATTTATTTCAGTTCATTCAGTTACATGATCTCTCCATGGTTACAGGAATATTATCAAAGCACTAAGAGCCTGAACTGCACTCCTTACTAATTCAGAATCACCCTTTAACTTTTTAAAACACATTTTTATAGACATGATTTCTGGAATTGTTTTTCTGTTTGTCCACTTTTAATATTGTGTTGTTTCTTACGGAACCCGGGAGTGGCCATTGGGAGAGAAAAAAAGTTATATCAAGTCCACGATTTACTGTAACGTGCGCACGTTTTAGTCCATTCGATACAATTTGTTCCCTCGATTTCGTTAAACTGTGCAATTTAGGAAAAAATGCAACTTAAAAGGTACCTTTTAGGTATTGCAGATAGGCCTAGTAAGGATTGGTATGTTAATATCCATTGTCTGTTTACACTGAATAGGCATATCCCCCAAATATTGCAACATATTTAGCCACTTAACCTTCAGGCCATGTAAACACAATCAGGTGGCTGCGACACACCCAGGACAGCGCCACATTTAAACATAAACACCAATATGTGCACTGACTCTTTATAAGCTTGTGAAGAGCGCATGTATTATATATCGAGAGCATGATATCACTATTTCGAGGGCACGTTTTGGCAATTCGTGCGAGGGCTCATTTTAACCAGATCGAGGGAATGAATTGTATCTCGTGCCCACGAAAAAATAAAACGAGAGCTCGAACTGCATATCGTGCGCACGTTACAGTAAATCGTGGCCACGAGATAAATTATTTTTCTCCCGATGGCCACTCCCGGGCTCCGTAGTTTCTTATGTTTCTTGTCATTTAGTGTTTTTTTCTCTTCTAAGCTGTTTTGAATATTTTTTCTAGTTTTATCTCCTGCTCATGTATTTTACTATTCTTGTTTTATTGCCTTCCTGTACAGCACTTTGTAAACTATGCTTTTAGATAAGTGCTGTGTAAATGAAGTTATTAATATTAGAATAATTGGTCGCATGCAATTTCGCTGATATAATAAGTGAAGCTTTTTCTACTGTTGACTTTAAAGTTGCTCTGGATAAGAGCGTCTACTAAATGCCTAGAATGTAAATGTAATGACTACACATACGCACACGCAAGAACGCCCCAGGTGCATGCACACACATGTACACATAGACAAATGCTCATGCACGCATGTATGCACGTGCACACACACACCTGCCAGGCTGCAGTGCACTCCACCTGCAGCGCACCTCACCCAGCCAGCAGCCATCTGAGCCCTTCCCCTGAGCTCCAACTGGCAGAGCCCAAAACGTCAAGCAAAATAGAACCCGCAGATATGCATGCAGTCACGCACACACACACACACACACACACACACACACACACACACACACACACAGTGTCAGTATGAACCTGAGCCCTGTGTGAAATGTGCCATAGCAGAACGTTCCTCTCCCCCTGACAGCATGGACACGCTGTTAAATCCGTTCCACCTTGTTAGCAACAATAACAACACCCAATCTCTTGGTGTGTGTTAACTGCCACAAAGTGCACATTTCCACTCCCGGCTTACAATAACATTGGACTAAACTGGTAGCAGCTCATTTGTCCCGGTGTAAAACAGGGCCGGCCTAATCTGCCATGTAGGGTAGATAGAGAGCCGAGGACCACACTGCAGCCATTCAGCCGGCTCCAAGGAAAACCAGGCAGCGAGACCAGCAAGGAATGTCTCCTTATTAATGAACCAATTAATAGCTTTCTCCCATTGAAATGCATGAATCACTCAACCATGGTGGGACACCCCCTGTGCGTGTGTGTGTGTGTGTGTGTGTGTGTGTATGTGTTTGTCTGCCTATGTGCTTGCATGCATGTGGTTGTACGTGGGTGGACCATGTTTTCAGGGTCTGGGAATGTCTACAGCTACGGCCATTTGTCTTGTCCTGAACTCACAACACTGACACAACAGTGTGGAAGTCCGGGCAGGTTCTTTCAGGACAGGTCACAGTAATAACGACGACTACACCAGCCGCTGTGCTGGAAATGTCACAGGAAAAATCTGACAATTTCATATAAATATTGTAAATGTCTATTTTGGTACTCTCTAGATATAACATAGTGATTCAATCTACAACCAGTTCGTGAAAGTTTCTACATTTGCTGTTTTAGAGACCTGGTATCTGGTAGGTCTTTCCTGGGAAAAATCCTCTGGTTCACAGGAAGTGATGCGTTTTACGCAGTGTCGGCTCTAGCCTTTTGGGGGCCCCAAGCGCAAATGTCTTAGGGGGCCCCCTTGGGGAGAGTCAGCAAAGCGGTGTGGAACATTTCCGAGTTGTATTTACTGGTCAAAGAAGAGCTATATGCTGTACATCAACAATATAGCATTCAAATGCTGTATGTATTTTCAAATAACACAATAAATAGCAGCAGCGGCAGTTCTGGTTTAACGTTTCCTCACTAAAACTTCATCAACAGAAAATCCAAGGAGAAAGACGTCACAGTACTGGACACACTGTTTGATTGATAGGTGATCTCTGGGAAGTGCAGTGCAGAAACACCACACCAATGAGGGCTGAGCAACAAAGATGGAGACTAAATGAAAAATACCCCAGGATTAAGCACGTGGCACCAAAGATGGAGACAAAATAAAGAGAAACACCACAGCAATGAGATGAATAGATAAACTGGCAACAAAATAAAAAAAACAAGGATTTTGTAGATTACCACTTTAAAGGAACATATCACCCATTCTTCATTATTTTTCACTTCTTTTTATCTTCAACACAGCTAGTTGACCAAACGTGACAGAATCCACTTTGCACCATTTCCATGATTTCTTTTTTTCCGACGCTGCATGGATAATGGTTTGCTTTCCTCCAGCAACTTCATGAGCAAGCTATCACCCTAGCTTCAATCAATTTGAAAGATGTTCTCTTTGGTAATGAAGGGCCAAAAACATTATACAGGGTGTCTGAAAAGTGTGGGATAGGGATAAGGCAGAGTGTGTGGCGGGCTGGGTGACACATTTCCTAACCGATGGATAAGGAGGAGGCTGGTGGAGTTTGGCTCACACATCACCTGACTAGATTTTGCTGTCTGAAGGACAAAGTTTATTCAGTAAAATCCCAAACCAGCAGCATCTGCAGCTGCAAATTGCTGACAGCTGCCTTAAAGGATATACAAGGAAACATGGTACTCCATTTGTACTGTAGTAGTACTGTAGTATTACTACTGTCGAAGTAGTGTAGTAGTAGTGTAGTAGTAGTGGTGTAGTGGTAGTGCTATATAGATATGCTTTGTTGAAAGATCACAGAAACATGGTTTTGCGTTGGCTACGTACCACTCAACATGCTAAAGTGTTAGCATGGAGCCTACTATCACTCAAAATAGTGTATGCTAAAGTGTTAGCATGGTGTCTATCACTCAACACAGTGTACGCTAACGTGTTAGCATGGAGCACCACAGCCAACAATCTACCGGGACACATGGATGATTTTGGTGTTTATCTTCTCATCAAGTAAGTCTACCAAAACCTTGATGTTTTCATTTAAATTTGGCCTGAATGTTGGAGTGCAGACAGTTCACCTATCCACTACAGCAGACAGATATTTCCTCTGGTTCTTCGATGTTGCTGACAGAGCTAGCGGGAGTCATCGTGCCTTTAAAGGGGAGAAGGAAACAAGAGTCTGGGACCAGAGGAGGCAAAGCAGTGGGCAAAGACAACCTTCGCTCCAAAAGAAACACTAAAGCCAGACATAAACTCAGTGTGTGTGTGTATGTGTGTGTGTGTGTGTGTGTAGGTGTGTGCGTGTGAGTGTGTGTTTTTGTGTGTGTGGGCGTTGTGAACAGAGTTGGAGATTAGAGCACGTTTTATGTTCTCACTCTCGCCATCCTCCACTGTCCTCTGTAGCACGTACACACACACACACACACACACACACACACACACACATAGAAAGTCCTGACTATATCAATTCCTCATCAGTGCAGTCAAGTACACGCTCACACATGCTCATGCACACGCACAAAACACACAGACATCACACACTCATGCACACACACACACACTACTCATTTCTCCAGAAAGTCCTCACTAATTATGTCCAGAAGACAAACTGGCCCTCACCAGAGCAGTAGCGCGCACGCACACACACACACACACACACAAACACACACACACACACACACACCACGCACACACACCCCCTCCCCTGTCCCAGTAGGCTCTGGCAGGTGTGCTGGCTTGTTCAGAGATGTTTCTCTAATGACTGGAGTGTGAATCTCCCAGTGCGGAGGAAGTCTGAACAAATCAGGACCCCAATCACTTCCAGACGCTGGGAGCTCTGATCAGAGTTTACGGCGACCGAGGCCACGCTCCGCCTGTCTGACTCAACCGCTGGGAGTCTTTAGACAGCTGAAGACATGGCATCTCATCAGACTTCAAACGGTCTGGAAAGATGCGCGGTCTGGAAAGATGCTGATAAAACGCAGCTTTGACATATCATCATAGACGGCATTCCAGTGTGCGGTAATTAGGATAATCTAGGGAAGGAAATGGAGGTAGATATATATGTCATTTGGTGCCGGCTTTTAACCAAAGCGTCTTAAAGTACTATCAATTAGGGTTTAGGATTTGATTGATGTATTGGTTTGATGAAATATCTATCAGCTATATAATATATAGCTGATATTGAGTCAGATCTGGTCCAGTCAGCGTCGTCCACCTCTGATATGATGGATATGATGCAGTTTGATTGATTACATATTTATTATAGAACTGATAAATACTACACTGGTTGTCTATGGAACACCCTTAACCTGAACTGATACTAAATTAGACATTTTGAGTCGATTTCACATGTATGCATGGATGTTTTATTATTATTATTGGTAGTGGTAGTAGTAGTAGTAGTAGTAGTAGCAGTAGTAGTAGCAGTAGCAGTAATAGTAGCAGTTGTAGTAGTAGTTCATTATTCATCATTCATCATTATTCAATGGAGAGTTTTAGTGTCCCATGATGATCTAAAAGTTGTGTGAGAGGCTTTTCCACCCTGACATGAATAATTCCGGGGGAAACATTGAAAACTGTTTTTTTTTATGTTTTGGCATGAAAATGGTCAAAGTATCAGCACAAAATATCAGATATCAGCAGCTACAATCCAAAAATATCTATATTGGTATTGGCCTTCAAAAATCCATATCGGTCAAAGCTTAGTGCATATTTATTTTTCAGTGACTCAGTGACTCTAGAGGGAAACAAACCCCTAATCCTGACAATGTTCATTGTCAGTGGTTACATTACAGTAATCAGTATTTATTATGGAAAAAGTGCAGGGGATTGTTGATTGGCGTGCAGAAGCGGTCAGGACGAAAACGCTAAAGCATCTGGATTAGCAACTTAAGGCCTTTGTCGACATGCTCTAACAGGGCTGATAAACATCTGGGTCTCAGCGCTGGTAACTCTACACCCCGCAGGGAGAAAAGCATTCCTCCACAGGAAGCATTCAATGGAGCAACACTGGTCCTAATATGACAAAACAGCACCATAAAATCACGTCCAAAGCAATCCCAAGGCCAGTTTGCATGGGTTATTTACTCTTTCTCTTTTGTTTCTCTTGAATGGGACGCTGAATTTAGCCCGTAACCACAAGATGCCAATTAGCCGACTTTAGCAGTGGCATGTGGTTTTATGTGTATTTTATTTATGCGCAGTAAAACTGTTCTTACTTATGAATTTGGCACCGATCGCAGCAGGAATTTCCCCAATGGCACAAGGGGAGATACTCAGGTTGAGTTGCAGTCGGAAATAATGGAGACAAATGCCTTGCCAGGAGGGTATAGAGCGATGCCACGGGGCACAGTCTGAAATAGATTGGCTGTGATGTGGAAGACTTCCTCAGCAAGCAACGCTGCACAGCAAATTGCTGAGTGGAGACGGGCTCACAACAAATGTAGACACAGTTGGGTGGGATTGTGACTTTTAAAAACAGCAGAGATTTAATGAAACCCACTCAATGCATTTATCAGTATGAGGAAGATATAGACTAGACTGTACCCAGACGACTGTCTCCCCGGCTTCCCAGCCTCCCATCCACTGTAGTCCACAGAGACGATCTGGACTCTGTCATAGTTTCCAACCCATCTCTCTCTCTCTCTCTCTCTCTCTCTCTCTCTCTCTCTCACACACACACACACCCACACCCATCAAATTGTGTTCATGAGCATGTGGTCATGAATGTCGATGTACATGTATGTGGATGGCCAAGGTCAAAGCTTGTATGTATCTTACATATTTCATACACCTCCTCAGGTAATTACCAATATAAATGACTAAATGCTGGTCAAAAGAATTAGATGTAATACAAATATGAGTTTAATATTTAAAAGAAAATAAAAACAGAACATGCATCTTAAAAATAGTCTTCAAAGTACCTGCCCATTTGTTTTTTGACAAGTTAACAAGTCACTGCACTTGTTAACAAGTCAGGAAAGTCATTACATGTCCAGAGTATTAGTTACTGTACAAACTGTACCTTGTGTTTGCATGGGATCAGTGACCTAAATGTAGTTTGATGATTACTAAAGTCTCTTTCTGATTCATCTAAAGGCTGAAAATATTATGCACCTTCAGGACATGATCAAGTCTTCTGGTGAAGTGATTGAACTGGAAACTCTACTTAACAGATATCATAACAATTCTACGGCATATCTCTCCCATGAATATTTTGTGCTTTGAAAAACGATGATCTGTGAGTTGAGCTGATGTGCTGATGTGCCCAGTTGACAGTTTTAGTCATTACGCAGTCTCATCAACCCCAATAACATGGCAGAACTGTTCAAGTAGCGCTGCGCAGGGATCAGATCTTAGAAGTGGCATTCTTTTATCCACCTTTAATGATCAGAGATCTGCCAGAAAGTATTTCCATATTTCCAAAAAATACTGTCAAATAGTGTCTTGTTAGAAAGTAAATGAGGTTTACCCTCCGTTGAGGCAGCGGCGTAGTGAGTAGGAGGCTCCTCCTCCACAGGTTCGGGAGCAGTCGCTCCAGGACCCCCAGGCATCCCAGCCGGTGTCCCTGTCCTCATCTGAGCGGGTCGTCCTGGAGGCCTGCAGCAGGACAACAACACAAAGGTCACTCAACCAGAGAATTGGATGAGATATTCACATGCAGGGCGCTTTAACACCAAGCAATGTTTAAAGCGTTATATTCAAACTCAGTTTACTCCTTTAGTTTAGTTTGTTTGGCCCAGTGAGAACTGAAAACCTTCTACTCTCCAGAGAAGCGTTTTAGATATATGACCAAAGTACATTAGCACCCAAGGGACTAAATGAGGACACCAGTGTAACACCATTTCTATGATATGCTCTTAATATGCTATGCTATTTAAAAGTATTTGAGTGATAGTGGTTCACTTACTGACAAATTCTTGGGTTCACTTCAGATTTTAATGAGATGTCATGCTGGTTTATTTATCACAAGATCTATGGACTATCAGTGTATTACATCATGACAGGCTACCAAAACCCCATTTCAGTCAGAGACACTTACGTCAAAGGAGTTTGGACCATTTATAGCACAAGTGGTTATACAGTTGTATTTCGCAGAGAAGGCTCTTGAGGATGCTCCCCCAATGAATTCAAGCAGCGTGTCAGAGATTCTGCAGGGAGCACAATAAACCCCCCAAAGGCATAGCAGACACATCATTCAATAATATGAAAACCAACATAAAACCAGACAAAATCAGAGATAGCTTGCACCAGCATCCTGACGACTTGGGTCAACAGCGGCAGTGGCATGAATGATCAGCAGTGTGAGCTGTCAGACTATAAAACCCGCCTCACTGACTTGTTTGAATGTGATTGGTGATTGAGACTCAGCTGATACTGATCAGCTGATGTGTTGTTTGGATTGGACAGCTGATAGGCGATCAGCTGATAGCGTGCACGGCTTCTGTGTTCCACCTGACATAACGCGATGCTCCATTAAACGAGTTACTTGTGAATTCATGTGACTTTTGTTTATAAGCCCTGGTTTGCTTGTAAGTGGGCAGTGTGCACCTAAACAAGCCAAGTACAGAAATGCAACAAGGCAAACGTGTGATCGCACCCTAAAAGTTATGCAGACATTAGTACGGAAGAGTTAATGTTGTTTTCAAACTATAGACTTTTTGCTTTGCTCCCAATTAGGAGATGAATTGTGACTACATTAAAGCTCTTGCATTTATGCATTGCATTGGTTATGTTTCATATGGAAAAATTTCAATCGAACCATAGTTTATCAACCAAAGCCACATGTGTGCAGTCATTTCCTTCATTAGTCAGAAATTTGGTGTGGGAAAGGACTTTCTTCTGAGGTGAAACTCATCCTTAAACCATAATCCACAGCATGTTTAACCCATAATGCACCGTGTTTCCTGTAGTTGGACGTTCTCACTCTAAATGAAGCTCCAGAGTTGGTTTGGAAACCAGCTTCTCAATAAGGTCTCATTTCAATTGCTGTGTTCTCATATGACCAAAGGACCAATATGACCAAACTAAGAAGGAAACCGCTCCAGGGTTCAAAATACAAGTCAGTGTGAAAACACTCTAAAGAGGAATTCCTGCTAAAGCTTAGCCCAGGACAATGACGGCTTTATGCTCATTAAGTCATTTTCACACAAAAAGGCTCAGACTGAACCTGAACCACGCTGGTCCAGATCATTTCTGTTCACACTGGACAGTTACAGCAAAAAGTTCAGCTCGGTCTGCTTTGTATTGGTTTGATAAAAAAGTATGAAGACACAATTAACTGACATGAACAGAGGATACACACACTCATGCCTAATGACTAATGCAAGTGCATATTTTCAGCAAAAGTTCAATAATGCCAAATGATATTCAGAGTCTGGGAATGTCTGAACCTTTCTTGAATCACATGGAATCAGGATGAGGTGGCGGCTCGCTGGTAGTGTGTTAACATGAGGTCTCTTAGGTCCTCTAACCAAGGGCTGCTGCTTATCCCAAGGGCCAGGCTTCAACTGAAGGGGGACTGTGCATTCGCTGGCTTTGCCCCGAAACTATAGAACAGTCTTCCTCTTGATATCAGATTGTCTGATTCGCTCATCATCTTTTTTAGACATATTTTTATTCCCTTGCTTTCAATGGCTCTTGAAGCTGTTATTTTTGCTGTTATGTTGTCTTAAAATTGTGTCTGCCGGTTTTCTGTTTTTGTCTATGTGATATGTGATCGTATGATTTTAACGGTAGTTTTTAGTGTGAAGGGTAACCTTGGTTTTAAAAGGTGTTATATAAAGTAAAGTAAAGTTTCAGATAGCATTGAACCTCTCAATCTATCCACCCATTTTCCATACATATATTCCTATTCAGGGTCATGGGGGGACTGGAGGCTATTCCAGCATGCATTGGGCAGGTCACCAGTCCATCACACAGTATTACATATACAGACACACACTCACATTCACACCTATGGACAATTTAGAGTCTTCAATTCACCTGACCTGCATGTCTTTGGACTGTGGGACGCAAATACCCATGTAAACTCCACACAGAAAGGACCAGGGCCAAGATTCAAACCCAGGACCTTCTTGCTGTGTTACCCTTAAAACTGGTCTGGAGTGTCTTGGTGTCTCAGCATGCCATTGTACTCGCGACACATTTACAGTACGTCACACCGGCACTCTCTCTCATCTCTCCTGTAAATCTCCCAGCGGCAGAAATGCTATGAAAATGATCTTTAAAAAATTGCTCTGAGACCAGCGTTTGACAGCGTAACTCCATCCCACCCGGGAAATCTAAGGCTTGGCTCCTTGGTTTATTGGTGTTTCAGCGGTGATTCTACCGCATGTTATCACATCGCCCGCAGGGAGAGAGCGCAGCAGACCAAATACGAAACAGGGGATGGATTCAAGCGCCGCGAAAGAAAAGGAGGACCCAAGCTCCCGAACGTGCGAGCAAGCACTGTGGCACCGGCACATGAATACCAGGGAGCGGTGTTGTGTTCGCGGGGCTCCGGTTCACGGCTAGTTTAGAATAATTCAGCTATCCTCAACGTGGGGGTTAAGTATAAGTTGGCTGGGCGGAGAGCCATTAAAGGATTGGATTATCCGGCACAGTTTGAGATGCAGAATAACACTCTGCAGTTTCAAATACAGCTTATGAGGAAATGTATATGTCCCCCCAACCCTTGACACCATTTCATTCAAGCAGCGGGGAAGCAGAGACTCTGTGGTCCTGCAGACGGTCAGATCTCAGATGAGGATTATATCCGCCGAGACAAAATATTCCATGTAAAAGATCATTCAGCAGCCAAAACCAAACTTATCAGGGAGAAAATGAAATGCTTCTGTGTATCCTCTGTGCCAAAGGCCCTGAATCACTACAGTAAATAACACTTATGGAGTAAATAACTATCTATTAAGCTAAAGCTGGCTGCGATGAGGAAAGAAGTAATGAGACGCAGCCAAATTCAGTAGCTGCCAACTGATATCTCACATCATATAGGCTTTAAAAGTGCATTTACTCCCATAGTTGAGCACCAATAAACCATTAATACTATAAAGGCCAGGCTGCTTTAAGCATTACAGCGTTAATGTCTGTAACCACCACAGCCTTATAGACTCACTGCTATGAAACCATATGCTGTAAAATTAAAGTATGCAAAAGGCCAAAACACAAATAGGCAATAGCCAGCACGATTAACTAAACGTTTAAAAGTACAATTATAACAAACTCGGTCTGCTGAGTTCTTCACGGAAAGCTTGGAATGCGACTTCACGCACCGATTCGCTTCCTCTCTCGCCTTCGTCCACTCGACTTGCTGACACACAGCTTCATATGTGTGGAGTAGAGTTTTTAACGGTGCTCACTGTCGCGATGGATAAATGTAACGGTCGTCTAATTGTGAGCTGAGGGGGAGAGGAAGAGGTATTCACACTTGGCTACCAACCATCCTGAGCCAATTGTTCTGGCGCTGATGGGGGTATTTTGTTTGGAGGAAACTGTGAAAACTGCTCGTATCTATTCTCCAAGTCTATGAACAAATTTTGCAAAGGCAGGCATTTAGAGGCAGAATATTATGGAAAAGTTGTCCAGAGAGTGAAAGAGTCCAGCAGAGGAGCAGCTCATGCCGGAGGTCTGCCTCTGCTGAGGAATGGGCTGCCGAAAACGCTAAGTGAACCATCACTTCGCCCAGTGTGGCCGCCGAACAGCAGCAGCATTACATCATGGCTCCTATGATAGTGATATGTGTTAGACAAGTAGCCCGGCCCAGCCCGGCCGGGACGCCCCCCCCCTCTCCCAGCCTCTCTCTTATCTTATCTGGTGTGTTAAAAGCCCAGATGAAAGAGAGGGAGGGGTGCAGAGAGAGAGAGAGAGAGAGAGACTTTGAGAGAGAGCGGGTGAGAGAGAAAGGGAGAGAGAGTTTTTCCTGGCTGCATGTCACCAAAAATAGGAAAATTGGCTTCCCCTGGGTCAGTGATGTCACCGCAGACCCTCTGGTGCCAGAGAAAGAAGGAATCTTGCTGGCGCTGCTGTGTGTGTGTGTGTGTGTGTGTGTGTGTGTGTGTGTGTGTTAGGGGAAAGAAGGAATACAATGAAGTATTTATGGAAAATAAGTCCAAGAACTGAGCCTTCTGAAGTGTTTTTAAATTGTGCCCTTCAACCCGCGTGTCATTGGACCAATAGTCAAAATATGTATTTATACAATTCACAGAAACTGTTTTTCCTGGAGAGACGCTAGAGCAGTCCCTCCACCAAAACATTTCTTGCAGTGTCAGTAAAACCCAGGGCGCAGGAACAAACTCTAATTCCTCTGACAATGTTATTTATGCCTGGTCAACCAGAATTAACATTTCTGACATGCCTCCGCAGGTTCCATTTCACCCTGCCTTCCAGAGCCGGATCACTGGCTGACCTTGGGGCTAGCAGAGCGAAACACTTTGCAGTCTTCAACCTCGCCGCGCCGCGCCCGCACAGACGGGATCGATCCCGGCGTTTTGGACCGTTGCGCGGCGGCGGGCTCCGCGTTCGTTTGCTTTTGTCTGCCTCCCGCGTCCAAAGAGACAGACCGAATCACTAGAGAGGAATTAGACACGTTAGCACTCCGCTAATAGGATGAAACCACCTTTTGTTGTCGGGCTCAGCCGGCCAACAGCCATCACAGACCTCCAACAGTAATAACATCGGTATGAGGAGAATCTGTCCAGCCAAGGCTTTTTTGGCCCAGACTGCCGGCCCGGGCCTATTGTGTGAGCTCCGCATAGTTCAGTATCAGCAATCTGTGTCCACTCTGACAACCTAGATGACCAGCCCTGCCCATCAAAACACCAAGGGGAGGATCAGTGCGGAGCCTGGGACCGCAGGGGAATGAAAAGTAGATTTCAAGGCCACGATTTACTATATCAAGGGCACAAGGCGGTATCGGGTTCGCACAGGAACGACCTCATGCCCTCGTTTTGATTCATTTGAGCGCACAAGATCCATATCCTTCCCTCGTTCTGGTTGATTCATACCCTCATTTTCATTCAATACATTAACACGTGCCCACAATTCAATTTAATCAAATCTGCACCTGTTTTTTTACAGCGTGTGTTTGATTTAGCTCATTCAGCAACTGATTTTACTCACTTGCTGTAGTTAGTTGAATTTACTTGATTGCATTAATTTATTTTGTTTAATTGGCCTGATGTTTTGTCTCTGAATAAAGACATATTTACTTGAATGAGGCTTTTGATAAAGTATAATGGATAGATGTGTTGATTCAATTTTACTTAAAGAGGAACTAAACCCCAAACCCAAATCAGTGTAAAGCCTGACATCTAATGGTAAAAAGCATGCTACTGAAATGGCCATCTGTTATTGGCTGATCTTTGGTGCCAGGTGATGTCACCACCTGTTGTACTCTAATGAAGGTGACATCACCTGGTACCAAAGATCAGCCAATAGCAGATGACAATTTCAGTAGCATGCTTTTTACCATTAGATGTCAGGCTTTACACAGAAAATAAGAGCTAATGGGCTCTACCATCCACATGCAGACTGGAGGGATGTTATAGAGTATCGGTCAACAAGGGGTTGGTGTGGGTCATCTGGATCTATATATTCACTTATTATGTGAGCATGTTTTATATATATTCACATACTTTTTAGGCAACTCAAGCACACATTCTGTATATTGTACGCAAGAGTTAATATTTCATTTTCCCCTACAGGACGGCCACTGCCAGGTTCCGTAGATCAGAGAATAAGCATGTTTCATTCTTACTGATCATTTATTCATTCATTCATTCATCCATTCATTAGGTCATCCCTTGATTTATTGATTTACTCAGTCAATAATTAATTTATTGATTCCTTTATTCCTTTATTTTTTCCATTCTTCTGTTAATCCCAAACTGCATCACATATTTGCACTTTGTCTGAGAAGCCATGAAAACATGTACAAGTGCAAATCCTATTAGGTTGCTTCACACTCGATCTCCAGCAGAGTTTCAGAGCTGGTAAACAGACTTGCATCACTTGTTTGGTTGTAGCAGCTCATACAGAGTGAAAATAGCCAGCAGCATTAATCTCAGTTTGTGCACTGATACGGGAGTGTGTCTGATGGGATTATAAAAAATGCCTGCCTCTTGATATCACTATGTGTGTGTCTGAATGTGGATGCAATCTGCTATTTATGAACTCTGTTTAATGTATTTTCAATTAGCTGACTTAGATGTAGGTGTGCATATTGTGTCCATCTATCTATCCACATGGCCAGCACAAAAAAAAGTACAAAAACTATTTTTATCTGCAATGTTAACATGGTGCATTAGTGTGGTGTCACTGGACAAAAATGCTTGAGATAAATACATATTGAGATATAAATTTGTTTCATTGGAAGAATCTAGCATCCTTCTCCAGTGTGAAAGCAACAGAAAATCAAGTTACTTGGTATATACACATCTTGGTATCAATATATTATTTGGTATTATTATTGGTATTATATTTTTTGGTATGTTCCTGCTATCAGTACCTATACCAGTACATCCCTACTAGATACTGTGCTTCCTTCTTCATTCTTATTAAAGAACTCTCTATAGAAGAAGAACTGGGTGGCTAACCATCGCTGAACAGACAAAGAACAGAGCGCCACCTACAGAAACTCAAACTGCATCAACAGAAAATCCAAGGAAAAAGACATCACAGTACTGGACACACTGTTTGATTGACAGTTGATCTCTGGGAAGTGCAGTGCAGAAACAGCAATGAGCACTGAGCAACAAAGATGGAGACAAAATTTAAAAAAAAACATGGATCTTGTGGGTGACCACTTTAAGGAAAATAAGTTTTTAAGACTGAATGACTTAAGTTTTTTCTTGCAGTGTAGATACAAAACCTGGATCTGCTAGGCAGCTCTGACCTGTTAAATCTGTCTCATTCATATGGCTGGCAGGTTGGACTCTGGACTCATTATAAATGATTAAGCTCATTCCCTGGCTGATTGCATCGGAGGCCTCGCACTAGGAGACCGGGCCTCAAAATACCATGGAGAAGTGTAAAAACCAACTGCAACCAGCCTTGATCAACAATATATTGCGCTATGTTCAGCTGTTTATCATGCCTGTGAGCGCTGTGTTTACCGACCACAGCCAATAAGGGTGAGCGCCGCATACACACTCCAACCAGTCTTCACATGAGACTTGACAATGACATCATGTATAGCAACAGGACAAATAATAACAACCTATAAATGATCTAATGGCTCCGGAGGAAAACTGTGGATATTGAATCACACGGATGGAAGAGAAAGCTGGATCCGGCAGATATAACACATGTAACACATTCGAAGATAGCTTTAACAATGGGTAGGATCATCCACCAACATATTGCTGTGTATTTGAATTTTAAATTGAAAGTATCAAGTAGGTTTCTTTAGGCTTGTCAAGAAGTCAGAAATCCCTTCTATCTCGCTCTTATTCTATTTCTCTTTCCAGTTCTCGCTCTTACATGATCGTTCTGGTTGCTTGGTGATTAATGAATTGAAGCTTATTCTACACTCTAATCTGCTGAGGATAAGAGTGTCAGCTAAAAGCCTAAAATGAAATATGTAAATGCATGTTGTCGTTGTATATAAATGTTTTGTTTTTCCATAGGACTGAACTGAGAATTGATTATTATAATAATAATGAGTAAAGAGGGCTGATTACTGTTTCATCTCTCTTTCTCCATTACTGTCCAGCACTGCTAGAGAAGCCGTCCCTCTTCCATCACGTTTGAGGCACGCATGTTATCTAGTGCAACATGTGTGTGTGTGTTTGTATGCATGCATGTGTATGCATCTTGCATCCAGAATACTGATCTCCTGCCTTGTCTCTGTTGACTGACTCTCACCCAAGGAAGTGAGAGCTTTAGTTTTCAAAATGCCAGGGGATGAATACCAGGCCAGTATCTGTCACTGAAGAGTTTGATTCATTCCATTGTTTTTACAAAATGATGACCGTCATTTATTGTTTTATATTTCAAAATCACAGATGTTTGCATCCTGTAAATGTTGCTTGTTCTTTTAAATGCAGCCCACAAATATAATTAATAACCTCAATAGTATGCCACACTCTACTTGCGCTACATGCCAACAGTCATTATGTGGGAACAGATGTCATATTTTTCAAATTGCAGATTATCTCATTTTGGAAAGAAACTGTTTGTTCCCAATTTGACGCCAAAACGTCAGCGGGCTCCTAATCCAGCGAGCTCCGCTCATTACTCTCCTTGACGTGTGGGAAAAGGCTTGAGCATCTATTCTCTGTTTGAGAGACGATGATTTTACTATGCTGTACTGGCTCTGACAGACAGATGGATTCGATTACAATGCGCTGCAGGGTCGATCTTACACAGAGTTGGAGCGAAGCTGCAACGCCTACAGCAAATGAATTCTACCCAGGTCTCCGCCTAAGAGTTCCCCTCACTGGGGAAGCGCTGATACTGCTGCCGCTTTAAGATATCACACTGACAACAGGCTAAAGTGGGATAGCACTGCTGGAGAATTTTCCCCCAACACTAAATGCTGACATTAGATATAAAAAAAAGAATCCAAGAAAACAGACTTTACTCTCTTCCTTTTTCCGCATAAAAAGCCTGTGAGAGCTATCTAATGGCGGGAAATGGATTACATATCAATCTTTTGATGTTGAATGACACCAAAGTAATGGCCTGCGTCACTATCATTCAGCCAAAGTAATGGAATTGGATTGGTGCTTGGTATCAGCTGATGGTAAATGTCCAGGGAATGAGTATCAGCAGTGAAAAGTGTTGTCAGTGCATCCATACAGTGCCGACCATCCAGCCAGCGCACTGAGGCGGTTCTGCTGGGCTCCATCTTGCAGGTTATTGAGCAGGGAGAGGGCTTGCTGGGCTGCTTCCAGCTGTTTTGATGAAAGCACTGGGCTCATTACCTGGATGACAGGTGCCAAAGGAGCTCAGCATTCACACATGGACGCACACATGAACAGTTACACAAGTGCACACACATACAAACGCACACACACACACACACACACACACACACACACACACAGAAAGCTCTGTCCTGGCTCCTCAGCTGCAGCCCTGCCAAAGCAAACAGCTAAGCAAGAGACTGACAGCTCTGGTCTGCCTTAGACCGCTTGCCTCATCATGCTCCTTTTACAGCCAGGTATACACACACACACACACACACACACACACACACACACACACACACACAAACACATGCACACACACACACACACAAACACTCCCACACACCCAAGCATGTACGCATGCACACATATCGCAAAAATCGTTTGTGGTTTTTTGCAAAACACCATTAAATATTCATTGGGTTGCTGCCAGTAATAAAAAAAGTGAGGAAAAAATTAGCTAAATCCTCCCACGGAAGCCCATACATTACTCACAAATCAAACAGGCAATTAAGCAGACAGTATAAGCACTTTACACAAACAGTATAAATCATTTTCTGCTTCCTAATCAACATTTAATCCCTGGTTTCTCGCGGGAAAGCCTTAATATGAAATCCACACACATAGCCCAGGGCTGGTTTGTCCAAAAGCATCGGACCAAATTCATGTTCGGCCCATTGACTCCAAACCGAACAAAGATCGAGGTTTGAATTCCATCCCTGCAGGTTGAGACCCTGGTCACCAACGCTGAGAGAGTTGAGAAACAGCAGAGGGATTTGAGGTTTGTAAGATGAGGCATCTTCCTGGATCCTTTCTGACTTCCTCATCCACAGTACCGGCCAATTCAGTTTATCATTCTCCCCCAGAGACATATCAAATATCAGCGGAATCTAATAAAGCACTGACTCTTAGATGAACCGCAAGACAACCGTGTCTGACCAGCAGCATGAATAGAATGTCAATGTTTTCAGTAAGAAACTTAACTGTTCAGTCAATAACTGGTCTTTCTAAAGCTGAATTTATTTTTCTACTGCAGCATTTTGAGCTATACTGTCTTTTTCCTATTGCTTTAACAATACATCTAGAGTGATCCGGCCTCTTGTGGCAGTACAGTAACTTAAATAAATGCTGTGTTTGTGTACCATGCATGAATGCTTGCATGCGCGCGTGTCTTCACCCTTTTTAAATTAAGTTTACTGTCATGTGAACAGATGCTCATCATTCTTCCCTCTACTCGCTTCCCCTAGCAACTGGAGTGGAAATGGACCCCTAAAGAAGCAGTTCAGCAAGCGCAGTCAGCGTGAGCAGCGAGCACATAAGCACATGCTCAAGCACTTACACGGGGATACTGTAGGGAAAGTGCAACAGGGTCGTGGAGACTTTGGTCTGGAACAAAGCAACACCATTAGAGAAGAGGAAGCTGGTAGTGGAGCTAATACATCACTGTGCGTCGCCAGGGGGAAGTGGCATGGTGTGCCAAAACAGTTTCTCAAGCTAATCATGGACAACGGATGAACTGGGAAAGAGTACAGAGGAAGAAGCTTAGCTGGAAAGAACTTTGGAATATGGAGGCGTCTAGGATTAGATTAATTATTGGAGCAACCTGTGATGTGCTGCCATCACCCCAAAAACCTCAAACTACAGGGACTATGGGGAAGACCCCACACGTCCTCTATGTTCAGGAACAGCAATGCTCAGAGATATCCTGTCGAGATGCAAAGTCGGTCTCGCCTAAGGACGATTCACTTGGTAGCATAACCAAATGTTGAAGCCCTTGCAGCGCCAATCCAGAGTAAAAGAACATAAATTAATTTTTAACTGTTAGGAGAGAGCCCTGAGCATAAAATTGGATTTGAATGTGAAGACAAATGAGTAAGGGGAAATTTATCACTGAGCAGGCACAAGTTAGAGCAGCTAGGCGAAGATAGAGATTAGGGAATGCAAGAAGTCCCACCAGAGATAGTCAACACTAGCCTAAGATCTGTCTTCATGTTTGGCTCCAACACCGAGCAAGCTGTTGGAACGATGTGCTAGATGAAGCATATGAAAGGAACAAGATTAGATAAACCGACAGTTTGCCCTGTGGAAGTTGGGGTGCTGCTGATTTTTAGCTATATTCACTGCTAGTTTACTCAGGGAAATTGGGATTTGTGGTCTGGGATTATGGCAGGTCACAAAGAGAGCAGTGGAAAAGATCAGAAGTCAGACACCGGAAAAGACACCAGTTGGGGTCCAAAGCTGTTCCTCCTTAGACAGCTGTTATTTATTTTGTTTAATGATATTCCTGAATACTGACATTCATGTTTAATTTCTTCTGTGCTTGAAATGTGAATCAAAGTGAAGGAGTAAGCTAGGCACACCCAGTCATCTTGACTTGTAGGCTCTTCGCCCACAACGTTATTTGTGAAAAGTAAAATATTCAGCTGTTGCACTTGCATTTTATTTATGGATTCATGGACTTATGGATGCATAATATGCTATTTTTTGGGCTAGCCAGCCTATAGGCTATGTGTTCCTGTATCCTGTAGGCAATTGCTATTAAGCTATTGACTAAAAGCTATCCTGTTCTTGTTGCTCTTAAGTCTTTTAAAAAATAAATCAATAAACAAATCACCATGGTAACATGTTAACAACAGGCCTGTGAAGAGGTAACGTTAGTCATAAAGCATAAACTGTCGCATATGGTGCTACTTTGACCTGACACAATAGAATCCGAAGTAGAGAGACGAAGATATTGGTTATGATTTATATTTAGGGGCCAATAAATTTAACATAATACGCTATTTATTTGATAGTAAGTATTACGTGCTGTATCACGGCAGGGACTGTGAATGTGTTCCAGGTAGAGTCGCTGTCCAGTGCTGAAGTCTTTAAGTGCTGCTGCCCAGTGCTTCCTTTCATGGATCATAAGGACTTTATTACTAAAATAATATTTTTTTTAAATTACGTTTTAAATAAAGTGTTTTCTTTCTTCCTGACACCCTAGGTCAGCTGGCACCACTGATCAGTCAATATCAAATTCAATTGCAATAGCTGAATTTCAACCAATAGAGGGCAGTCTCCATGTGTATATATAACGCAATCTGTAAAGTTTGCGCTAAAATGTCAAGATTTGGACCTAAATCCATCGATAACACTACTAAATACCCAAATACATTGGTTTTCAGCTGAAAAAAGTGTTTTGGGGGTTTAGTTATCGTCTATCACAAAGCTGTAACCATCCATACCTCCCTGCTGTAGGAGTATATGTGCACCACCCACACTGCTGCTGACACATCTCTTATTTCCAGAATGTTTCAGCCTCCCTAACACAGTCATTGGAGAGCATTTTCATTTCATTTTAACTACATTTTCGAGGTACTATAATTAGCGTCACACTGCGGTTCTTTCTTCTCCCCGGGACACTTTTTGTAATTTCCCTTTTCAAAGAGCTGTTGAGATATCAACAGCCTGCAAAATAGCAATTTTGCTCTTCATTGACTTTTAATTATATTTCAGCTCCTAAGCAGCAAACAATCTGTTCGTACCTGAGGAAATTAGCACGGGGTACTTGATTTTGAATTTGTGTGTGTGTGTATGTGTGTGTGCGTGCGTGTGTGTGTGTGTGTGTGTGTGTGTGTGTGTGAGAGAGAGAGAGAGAGAGAGAGAGAGAGAAAGAGAGGGAAAACATAGTCTAGTGAAGCTGGTTAGGGGAGCCTCTCGAAGGGCTGAAATAATAATATTTGTCCATTTACATGAGATGTGAGAGAGCCTTGATTGAAGAGTGATTCAGCACAGATGCATCCATTCATGCAGGCTACATGTCTACATATGCTGTATTGATCCTGATCTACAAATGACTGGTACAAAACAGCCCAGGATTATATATTTAATACTGTAAGGATGATATATGGAATACTAATGTATAACATGCAGGTATATAATAATGCAACCGTGCATTCACACTGCGAGCAACACAGTCAACCAGTTGGCCACAGCTGAACTTCTCATGGTCATCGGCCATCAGCAGCTCATCAGTCTTATTTCCCTGCTGATGTGATTTACGTTTCATGAACAGTAGTTCTGCCTGGACAGCGCAAAATGGATGAAATGCTGATTTCAGCCTTTCAAAGCTTCCCAGTTCTCTACAACTTTTATTTGAAAGACTACAGAAATAAATATCTAAAATGATGCTGGGAGAACGGCTGCATCCATCGATGATAAGCTCTGATCTGTACGGAAGAGTAAATATATAATATTTCGAGAATAAAGTCAAAACATTTTTGAATAAAGTCTAAATTTTTTGAGACAAAAGTCAAAATAAACTTTTGAGAGAAAGAAAACGAATAGTTAGGTTAACAAACCTTTTTCATAGCCTACTTAGACACATGCTGGGGTATACTGTATGACTTTCAATTTCTTAATCCACCAATTAAAATTAACAGTTAACACTCAGCTAACACTTAACAGTTACTGTTAGTCTACATATGTACTCATCATCTGTGTTATGTAGCTGAGGACGTCACATGCTTGCCGAGTGCCTGAATTTTTTACTTATTTTTCCTCATAAGTTAATTTAGACTTTTTTCTCAAAAGTGTATTTTGTTTTTTCCCCTCAAGTTTATTTTGACTTAAATCTCTAAACCTCTGACTTTTTGCTCAAAAGTTTATTTCAACTTTTTTTCTCAGAAGTTTATATATTTTTTTATTTATTCTCAAAAACTTCAAGTTTATTCATGAAATATACAATATTTTTTCTCCCTCCAAAGTGGCCCTAATATTCTTCCGCACTAATACTCTTTGGTAGATATGTGATCTCATGCATGGCACTAAAAATCATTTATTTCTTATCTCCACAGGACAAAAAAATAATGAGAAACAGTTTATCAAAGTGTGTCCAAATTAAAGAGTTTTTTAAAGAGAATTTTAAACACTCTTTATTTTCTCTTTATTCTCTAGTCCTTCACACACACACACACACACACACACACACACATACACACGTACAACACACACACACATCGAGGCATATACATTCACATGTATACTTGTACAGTACACGTTTACACACACAGAGAAACACACTCGGCCGCAATCACAGCCGTCTCCTGATGGAAAACATCTTTCATTTTCAATATTTACATTGGCCTGCGAGCGCTCCTTTCATCCAGTCACTAATAGAGCTGGTGCCGTACTACAGCACATCCGAGCCTATAGCCGGCGCTCCCTCTGAGCCGCACAAAGAGTCCGGGCTCCGCGCCGCTGCCAAGAGATGAAATACCTCCGAGCTTTGAGAGGAGATGTCATACAAGGTTACAACACAAAAGCTTAATACACAGTCCCCGCCTACGCGGCTACGTCTCTGTTTACCTCATTTCTGAGCCTCGACAATAACGACCGTTGAATTATGTGCTGCTTGGACTTCTACTGTATGAAAGGAAGCGAGTCTAGGTTCTGGATAGTCCCCACGGCGTATTTGTGGCTCTTTCTGAATGTGAGAAAAAGGATGGTGGGAGTTGTGTGAAAATTGGCAGCTAAGGTGTGGAGTTGCATAGTTCAAGTTACATTTTCCCCCTATAATACATCTTTTACTTGTTTTTTATTATTTAGATATTGCTCAATAAAGAACGGATGTAATTTGTAGATAGTGAGTTTCTGCTGTACACTGTGCCTATCAGTGTGCACACAGCACTGTAGTAAAAATCAATTGGAAACTAAGCTATTTGTTGTTTACTGTCTCACCAATTCCATTTCCATCACCAGTGTAAGTGGTAATCTGTGAGATTTTTGTTTTTTTTATTTTGTCTCCATCTTTATTGCTCAGCGTTCATTGCTGTGGTGTTTCTGCACTGCACTTCCCAGAGATCACCTGTCAATCAAACTGATTTTCTGTTGATGCAGTTTGAGTTTCTCTTTTCTCTGTCTGTTCAGCCATGTTGGCTATCACTGCTCATGTTAACTACCCAGTTCTTCTTCTTCTGTTTATTCCAAACAAACCGGAAACGTAAAACGCATCACTTCCTGTGCGCCAGAGGATTTTTCCCAGGAAAGAGCAACCAGACATCGGCTGTTGGGAAAGCAAATGGGAAAGCTTTCATAAACTGGGCAGCAAAACAGACATTTATTTATTTTAAAATGTCACAGATTATCACTTTAATGTGGAGGTTTGTTTGGTAACGCTTCATCTCAACATAGCCTACTGTATATTACTATCAATAAAGTTCTTGTATGTTCAATTAAGTCTGTTACTGTGTGTTGAAGTTTTTGTGTATGCTATATTGAGAAATGTCACAGCTGGTCTAGGGTCTGCTCTCCTAACATCGATTACCAGATTGATGCATGTGACTTTCTGTTAAACTGTATTTACTGTGGAGCAACCTTGTACCTACCCTATAATTACAATGAACAAGAGGGGAACAAGCACTGATAACATTTGTTTTGTCCCCGCTAATTACGTTATTGTACCCTGTAATTATTTTTTAAGAATGCAGTAATTACAAAAATAGTTACACCATAACTACATTATAAATAATTACAAAATTGTTACCCCTTAATTCCCGGACTTCTTGTTTTGTTACCCTGCAACTACAGCATTGTTATTTTATTAGTACCCCATAATTACAAACTAGTTAGACCGTAATTAGCGGGCTGTAAAATAAAGCGTTACCAGACTCTCACAAAACAGCCACATTTAGATTAAATATTGATTATATTGTTAGTAATAGAGGTATAGAAAATGTTAATGGCCAACATATATTTACTAATTCTATTACACTTTCACTGCTTTAGGCTACAGGTTACCCATAACTGCAGGAATAAAGGTGTGTTTTGAAGAAATGCACAAAGACACTGTAACAGTAGTGTGCAAATAAATGTATTCAAATAAAATGATTCAGTTGTTCAATTGTGTAAGGTGAACAGGAAGATGACAGGAGTTCAGAAGTGGACTGCAGGTGAGAGGGTGTTCAAGCAGGGCTTTGGCTCATCTGCTTCTGTTTGGCAGGTCTGTTGGAGCGGCGTCTCTGCTGTTGCAGCCATGTTGTCAGCAGATTTCTTGTTCTTCCTCATGAATATGCGGGATAGCCAAGAAAAGAAGCCACGCTTCTTCTTCTTTGGTTTTGTCGACAGACTTTCTTTGGCACTGGAACTCTGAGGTCCTGTAGGTTTGACCAGTTGAATGGGTGGAAGTGTCTCTTCCAGGGTCAGACCGGACAGATCCTTGGTGTCCTTTACAGTTTCAACCACAAAGCTTGGTGGAGCTTTGACCTCAACCTGGATGGCTGGAGCCTGGGACTCCTGAAGCAGGTTGTTTGATCCTTCCTTAAGCAGGTGAAGCAGGGTGTATTCAGCAAGAGAGACGGGGAGAGCCTCCTCTGAGGTGGAGCTACTGTCAGGTCCAGCAGAGAGGACAGTGACTTTTGTTCCCTCACAACATTCAGGTTGATGCAGGACGGTGACAGAGCTTTCAGCAGTGGCCTCAGTCTGTGCACAAGAGCTGACCGTTTCCCTCTTGATGATAACAGGACATTGTTCTTCCTCCTTCTCCAAGTCCTGGAGGAACAGCATCAGTTTAGAATCAGCTCTGATGATTGGCTCCCATTCATCAAGATGATCTTGAGTAGGGGCATGGTGTGCAGCATAGGCAGCCATAAATGTAGAACTCACTGTTGAGGAAGCATAGATGTGCTTTTCAAGAAGTCCCTCCTCCTCCAGGAGGACTGAGAGGAACTGCATCAGGTGAGAATCAGTGCTGCTGACAACAGGTTCCCATTTGTCAAGCTGGTCCAGAGTCGGCCCATGCTGTGGGGAGCAGTCAACTAAAAATCTAGAGAGCTGTGATGAAGCGTAGAGGAGCTCCTCACCAAATCCCTCCTTCTCCAAGTCAAAGTGGGATTTGACCAGTGGCTCCCACTCATCCAGGCAGTCCAGAGTGGATCCACAGGGTGAGCAGCAGTCAGCCACAAATCCAGATGTGTCACATGGGGGAGCATAGAGGTATCTCTTTCCAACTGCCTCCAGGTGGTAGTCATCCTCAAAACCAAAGGGGTAGTGCTGAAGCAGCCTCAATCTCTCAATGAGTTTGATGTCATCAGTCACTGGAGCATCAACAAGGCGGAGCAGGTTGGATTGAGCCTCAACATGCTGAGCTGGGTGGATGGATGCTCCAGCATTACCTAACACTGTGTCTTCAGACATGAGAGGAGACTCTTTCTCTGTGGGAGGAAGGTCTCCTTTGTCCATATCCAAGAGAAGTTTGTATGCTGATGAAACTGTGCTGGCTATTGGTTCCCATATACTGAGGCTCTCAAATCCACAAGCAGGTTTGGAGCCGAGACCAACAGCAGACTGAGGTGAAAGGTCACAGTCGAGCTCAGCAGGAACTCCAGAGAAACTGGAGGCTTCAGCATAAAGGTACTGCTCCTTATTCAGGACTTTCACAAACATGCAGTTGATGTTTTCATGGCGATCGTCATTAAGGGCATTGAGTCGAGCGACCATTTGCAAGGATGCTGAAAGAAATGCAATGGCAACATCTTAATAATCAAATAACCATGAGGCCACCTGATGTAGCTTCATTCAAGGTCAACATGCTTCATCATAGCTTCATCTTATGCCTTTCATCATAGTTTTGTTTCAACAACAAATCTAACTGTGAATTTACAATGTAAATCAAACTAAGGAAGAACTGGACACAAATGCAAATCCTTCAACACAAACAACTAGTCTATCCTGACTGTCTTACTCTTGTTTGTCTTTTCAGCAAAATCCTCTGTACTAATCTTTTCCTGCTAAATAATAAAATAAAAAATACATGTAGCTTACCAAGATGGAAATCACTCTCCATGTTTTCCTTTCTAAAAGGTAGATATTGTTGATGTTTCTCCAAATGAATGCAACGTGAGTTTTCTGTCTCAGTTTGCAGGTGAGCAGCGATCAGAGATGAAACTGTGAGTCTGAGTCTGTGTTCAGGTCAGTCTGTCTTTATGACACTGACATTCTAAATTCTCTGAACTCTGCTGCATTCTGTCCAGCTGCATTATGATTCATCAGATGAAGCTCAGGCTCCAGTAGACTTTGATGACAGAGATGTCTTGCTTCATACATGGTTTATAAACTACACATGATTAAAAAACACATAACTGAATATTTGGAATTTGTATTAAGATACCGTATTTTTTATGCAGAAAACATCTATTTAACTGCTAATTAATAATTAATTGCACTTTCACTGTTTTAAGCCACAAGTTAGCTCCCTCTAATCTTACTACGATTACTACTATATATTACTATTACCTATTACTACTAGCCTAACTACTATCCTATATACTTTAGGAAAATAAAAAGAAAAGTTATTCATCTTCAATTCAGCTTTTCAGGTGTAGAATTTCTTTTTTCCAGAACAACCTGTGCATCAACCCATGTAGTCAATAGAAACGGGAACAGAAATGGGTAGCTCTTTGCAATGGCCTTTTTCCAGCGCATGAACCTTTAAGCACCGATAACATTTGTTTTGTCGCCCCCTTACGTCATTGTACCCTGTAATATTTTTTTTATGTATGCAGTAATTACGAAAACAGTTACACCATAACTACCTTATAAATCTCTCATAATTACAAAATCGTTACCCCTTAATTCCCAGACTTCTTGTTTTGTTAGCCTGTAACTACAGCATTGTTATTTTATTAGTACCCCATAATTACAAACTAATTACACCGCAATTAGTGGGCTGTAAAATAAAGCGTTACCGTTTGGTTTTGTTGATTTGCTCCTGTCCTCTGAAGTAGTTCATGAAAGCAAATGAAAGCAAATCAGTCAGTGTAGTGTAGATGTGAGATTACATTTTCTGGACAGGTAAATTGAATCAGACAAGTCTCCAAAAATCAGTTCCAATCATCACTGTCATGCTAGACCTTATCTGTCACAACTCTTTCAGCTGGAAAAGACGACTGAAAGGTGCACTGGGCAACTTTGGTCCTTGGCGGCTCCAAATGGCAGCAAGAGGCAACTGTTTTAAGTCAATACCCAGAAATCCTGTAACATGACATCAGCAAACTGCACACAGCACGCTCATGTTTAGCAACCTGGCCGGTCTGTGATACTTTATACCAAAGGAAACCAAAGAGACGAGAGAGAAGAAGAAGAAACTTTGGTGAGTCCAGCTTTCTCTGGACGGAGCCTCATTGTTGTTTGTATTTCACTCTTAAAGGAATAGTTCACCCAAAAATAAAAATTCAGTCATTATCTATCATTTGCGCAAACAGGGTGAATCTGCAGCATCTCAATTACTGGGGGTGGGACGCTCTTCTCTGTTATAGCCCCACTTCTTGATTCAGGCTGATAAGACAGATGGACTTTTACATAAAAATCTCTCCTAGTGCAGCTTTGAGAAATGTACGCCACACACACTTAAAACACCCACTCACACAAACACAGATGCCTGCGTACAATAAGAAGGGTTAACAGCTTCAGATCTCCCCTCGGCCCGTAGGCCACCCACTCGCCATCCGTCATCAGTCCGGTCCAAACATTTGCTCAGAGTCCTGTTTCTCGGAGCGCCGGCCTGGGTATGCAGCGCTTGGCCAGCTAAATCCCCCACTGCTAATTTGTCCCGCAATAACTCTCAAGGCCAGGGGAGGAAACGTAAACTGTGTTTGTGAGAAATAGGAGGCTCTCGCTGTAAATCACTTGTCTGTGTGAGACGGAGGAGCCGCTCTCCGGCTGCCTTGAGGTAATCGTGTGATTCATCCTCGCTCGCAGCAACCGGCGCATGACTGTTTTCTATTGAACGCACCTCTTGTCAGAAATCAGCTTGTTGATTATCATTTAAAAAAGGTATAAAAGGCTGTGTCAGACTTTCTTATCGTAACTCCTGGCAAATAAGATCACGCCACTCTCCGTCATACGTTCTCTATCTCGTTATAGTGATAATGGAGGCAGAGGTTTATCATGTAATCTTAATCAGAGCGTTATCTGAGTTATTCTGCCCTCTTATCTCTCTGCTCCCCTAACTAGGGGCAAAACGGTCTCTAAGGGCATGGGAGATGCAAGATTCTGATAGCAATCATCAAGAACACAGTTAATTAATCTCTGAAATATGTTTTTTTTTGACAGAGAAAAAGTTATAGCTTTAAAAAGACATTCTTCTAATAAGGCTTTAAAGGAGAGACTGCGACAAAGGGCTGCACTGCAGGGTGTTTGAGCGCTACTGTAAGATTTATTGTTACTTTATATTAATCTTCATCACAGCCTTGATGAGAATCAAACATGAGTGTAATTATGATACTGGATTTCAGCACATCTTGTGTCAGACTTTCTCAAAATGAGTGAAAATGCTCTTGCAGACTAGGAAATTGGAACGAGGGACTGCTTGTTTATCACTGAAGACACGGTTTGTTTTTTCCAATCAGTGGGATCCATTAATTTTCAGAGTGTGACGGCTGTTTGTCCGGCTCCCAGGTGCTAATGTTTCTCATCTACAGTTGAAGAGCTGCTGCGTGTCATTACTTCTTGTTGACTGAACTCATACGCCATTTCAGTCGGTGAGTAAGTGACTGAATTCACATGACTAAAATCTAAATTTAAAGGACATTTTCTTCAACAGGCTAAGACTACGATGACTAAGAAAATTGACACTGATCCCAGTCCTGCTGCAAGTATCAGGCAGATAGCATGAGTGCTCTTATCCATCTGTCTAGTCTAAGCATCTCTTAGTCACATTATGCGGCATGGCTGAGCACTTGACCTGCTGCTTTTACATTTCACGACCACAACGCCAACTGACTGTCACACCCATGTCCTGCATCAAGCCATAAGCAGTGGAAATGTGATACTGTATACTGTCAGTGCTTTGCTGAACATTTTTATTTCCAACTAGTCAGTTACCGACTGGTTGGAAAGCGTGTGTTTATGACTTTGACAACATGCTATGAATACTCCGGCTTCTTTGCGGGCCTGCGAGACATTCCCCGCAACGGCTGTCAGTACAGAAACAAAACAAATACCGAACAATTATTTGCAAGATGCCGGCGATACAGAAACACATATCTTTCCCCCACTATTGTTCTCAGACAGAGCGATAGCCTCGTACTCGGTTACATTACAGCCTCTGTTCCTCCGACTGCTGTGTACGCCGTCTGTTATTAGAGCACATTTCCTATCTCTGGCAGCGGCCCAAGCCACCGAGAAAAGAGGGCAGTCAAACCACCGGGAGAAAACATTTGTACAAGTCCACTACAATCCGTCCATTGTTCCTGCCCCCAATTTAATCGGTAATCACCCAATTCTAATTCTAGCTGCATTTTTTTCCCGGAGGAGCTCAATATTCCTCTCGGTCTGTTTTCCACCACAATTACCCACAGGTAGCTATTATATACGGCCCACAGTAAAAACTCACTTCTAATACTGCAACACCTGAGCTACTGCCAAAGATTAAAGGATCATTAACGTCTAGCCAGCTACACACCACGTGAAACTGTGCTCAGCTTCAGAGCAAAGAAGATCTATTTCTGGCTAATTGAGTCGCAATGCTGTGAGGCTTATGTTGTTTTTGAAGTTACACTGCTGCTGATGCTTTGGACGCCGTGCAGGACTGAAAATATGATTCAGAAAAAAAAAAAGAAAAAAACTCCAAGCTGTCGGCCAATATTGAGATAGTGCCAAAAGGCAGCATCCACCAAGGGCAACATGAAGTAGAAAACAAACCAAGTGGAGGACTTGTCGGCTTTTGATTTGAATGAATTCCCTGCGAGTCTCATCCATCCTTTTCGAAACCCAATTTCTGTCTGCTGCATTTGGCCTTTACACCTTCCTCTTCAGTGAGTGATTGGAGTCATGACCGCGTAAGCAATGAGAATAAATTGCACTCTTGATAGGAGAATGGAGCTCGGCTTTGCCATAACTCATCTCTCTCTCTTTCAGATTGTTTTAGGTTTGGATGGCGACGTCACAGACAAAGGCAGAATGGCAATAATAAATTGCGTTTTGAAAAATGGAGAGAGTTTTCAACAAGGACTCAACCTGTCATAGAAAGAATCTATCAAATTCCAGCTGATATATCTCAAACATATTTCAAGAAAATTATTTTACATCAAAGTGAAATATCATATCAGTGTACCTATGAATTGTGATGTTTCCAAATACTAGAAAGTATCAGCAGATGAGACAGATCATCTCCAAAGACGAAGCATGTCACTATCATATCTAGGTTAGGGAGTGCAAGTCAAGTGCAAGACCAGGTCCTGTTAAGTTTGAGTCAAGACCAGGTCCTAAGGGGATCAAGACCAAGTCTTGACCGAGACCAAAGCAAGTCAAGTCCCTATTCAAGACCAAAACTGACAATAAACCAAGTAAATGTCTTTCAAAATGATTCTTAAGGAGTTTCTTAAGGATGAAAAGAGACATAGATCTATCTGATCTATGTCTATGTCTGAACTAATCAATGCATAGGAATTGACTAATCATTGCATAGAAATTGAAGGACCATTACATAGACAGGTTGAAATCCCTTAAATATGTAGTGCTGGGGAAAAAATAAACCAAACATCTATAAATGTACCCATTTTTATATTTTTAGATAGGCAGGAAAAAGTCGAGTCACTATACAATAGAGGCCAAGACCAAGACAAGTCCAAGTCAAAACAGGCCAGAGACGGAGACAAGTCAGACCAGGACCGGACTTGAGTACTACAGGCCTGTCAGTTGCGACCCACTGTGTCGTGCCAATCTGAGGCTGGCTGACCAGTGGGACAACTCTCTCCATAGCCACCGCTGGTCCCACTCCTGCCATCCAAACCTATTAGCCTAAAGACCTGTCAGCTTCAAGCCAAGCTCTGCACTTACGCACCTCCGCCCCCCCGCATGGAGCTCCAGCCCAAAAATACAGCACGTAAAAAAGAAAATGGAAATTTCATCTGGTATTTATCTTCGCTGCGTTTGAACCCACTTTGGAAAATGAAAAGAGAATAAAAAAAAAACTCCGTTCAACGGCGGAATTATCATTTTGCATTTCATTTCGCCGTATATAGAACACTTTAATATAGATGAAAGTGAATTTCTGCATGATGTTGAAAATAGTCCTCTTTCTCCTCAGACTGAAGAACATATTAAGCCCTCTGATGTCTCCTGTAAAACCTTATGGAGCTGTCAGCCATGTTTAAGAGCCCCGGTGACACACGCGCGCACGCACACACACACACACACACACACACTCACACGCACTCACAATACAAGAGAGAGAAAGTCCTGGGGGGGCCGAAACATTCCAGTATAAGGGGGGTTGTCTCTTTCTGATGAGTACCAACTATAGACGAGACATCAAAAGACTGCACAGAGAGAGAGAATAGGAGAGAAGGGAAGGTTGAGGGAAAATTCGCTGTAAAGGAGGGAAGCAGGGAGCGAAGGAGAGGAAAGAGAAACAACCGAATGTAGCAGAAAGGAGAGAGAGAAAGAGAGAGAGAGAGAGAGAGAGAGAGAGATAAAACGAGTGATGGAGAGAGTGCTGGAGATCCCTGGGGAGGTACAACAATAGTATGAGTGGAGGAAATGAGTCCTGAGGCCCGGTGGGCTAATGACGAGGAAGCTGAGGAACCCTGCATAGCCCTGCTCTCTCTGATGAAGCTCAAAATAGGCACACACACACACACACACACACACACACATTTGCATTAGTGTACTTGTGAGGACCCTCATGGACTATATTAATTCCCTAACCCCCCTAATCTTAACCCTAACCCTCACTACTACATGCCTTAACCCTAATCTTAATTCTAATCTTAACCCTAAACCCTTAACATAATCCAAATGTAATCCTAATACCGACTTTCAACATCCTCAATCCTTGGGAGGACATTTGGTCCTCATAAATATAGAAATAAAAGAGCACACACACACAGAAACCATTGTCCCAGTAGGCTCTTGCAGGTGTGCTGCCTTGCACAGAGATATATGGACACACACCACACATACACACACACACACACACACACACACAGTTGTGCACAAGCTATGACTATCAACAGCAATCCAATCACATTCCCCTTGTCTCAGGGGTTAGCCAATCAGCATATATTTTGTGGTGGAACGGGAAGGAAGGAAGGAAGTTCAGCCCCCCGCCTGCGTGCCTTCATCGCCCTTCCATCCACTTACCCACACGGCCCCAATTAGTAGTGAAATCTCCCAGGAACCCCCCATCGACTAATATAACCTCAGCTAGCCAGGGCCAGCACAGGTCATTAGGCACTCTGATCATAGATACGGAATAGAAAGAATGGACATTCGCATTCAAAACAAAGCTTCAACTTCCAAAAAACTTACTGCACGCGCTCTGCTCATCCCGTTTCCAGAGCGACTGTGATGTGTGGCTGTTATTATGGGAGGAGGCAGAGGCAGCATCACTAAAGCTGGGTTTCCTTTCAAGTATTTTATGTGTGGAATGTGTGGAATTAGAAAAAAAATATATATATCTGTTCGCCACAACATCCAAGAAATGCCAAACCCGCTGTTTCCCCCATGTACAACTTCTGCATCATGGTTGTATGACCATTAGTCGGTGCATTCGAATATTGCCAAGTGCATTTCTTTGTTTTCATCTTCAGACAGCATGAAATAAGGCCAACATTCGCTGACAGTACAGAGCAATAACATCTTGCACAATACTAATCAATTGTTGAAACATTCTTTCTGTTTTTTGCAGGATGTTCTGCTTTCTCACATTCAGGACATCTGTTTATTCCCTTCAACTCTGCTGATGGAAACACACCTAATTTGGATTTTATTAAAAGTTTGCATATATTTTGCTTGGCAACTGTATGAAACATAGAGACTAGAGATAGACAGCATGCCTCCTGGCTGAAAACTCACCCATGCATGTACAATATGTATGAAACACACACAAACACACACATACAAATACAGGCGTGCATGCAGACACGCTGCCAAGGCCATCTTCTAATAAAGATTGCTTAGACTCCTCTATCCTCTAACAGCGCTCTGTGCTTTCCGTGTGTTTACTGGGCCTTAGCAACAGCCACTGCCATAATGTCTGAGTGTGTGTGCATTCATGGGAGTGTATGCTCTAGCATGCATTCACTGCATACACTGCATACACGCTGCATACACTGCAAACATGCCCATCTTAACTCATCTATAGTCTCATATCTAGTCTTAAAATTGCATTCTTTTTAAATCAAATGATAAATTCAGCCAATAGGGAAGAGACAATTTCACGTGTGATGGACAAACAAAGGAACCAACGGATGAAGAAACTCCCGATTTCATTGTGGAAGACAAAAATACTATTTCAAGAATCCAAACTAGATCTAATAATTTGTTAACAAGGATGTTTTTTGCGAGAACATGTATTTCTACTGCCGTGTTTTCATACTGCAAATGCGCACAGTGTGTCTATGTGTTGCTGTTGCCTTCCAGTATTTGGCTGCCTTTAACAGAACCCAGAGGATATTAATGGCTGTGTGTTTCCCTTCACTGGCAGTGGCTGCGGTCCAGTTAGCAACAACCTGAACAGGGACAGGATCCAGTCAAACACAGCTCCACACCCAGGGGATCAGCTGGGAAAACCTTTCCTCTCTCTAAGACTCAACACCTCCACTTATGCCTCAACCCAATTAGGAGAAGTGTAGAAAGTTGAATCAAGACTCAAGGCTCCAGAGACTGATCCGATTAGGTAATTATCATTATTATTATTATTGGATATCCAATGTCCAGACATCGAGCAAAGGATAGGGATACGATGACTTCAACCGGTCAGGAAACCCTGAAAAGCCTAATGAGACGGTCAGGAAGCAACACCCTGCGTTCGATGTAACCTAGAAAAGGACGTGGGCAGCCTCCGCCAAACTGAATCACCACAAGAATGTTCCAGCTATTAGCTATTATAGGATCTGAAGGTGGGGGCGCGGAGTGCGTGTGCGTCTGTGTGTGTGTGTTTGGGGGCAGGGGGTGGGGGTGTTAGTGTAGAGAGATGAGGGGAAATATTTGGTTGCTAACACTGATCAGACACACATGTCAGGCCATCATCGGCTATGGGAGCGAGCTAGGACAACCGAAGAAGAAGAAGAAGAAGAAGAAGAAGAAGAAGAGAGGATGATGTATCTGATTGGAACGAATTGGCCGGATGAGACTATAGCATAGGATTTACATAGCCATCATTGGAGCTCGCAATACGGAGCTAAGCTAGTTTGTGTAATGGATGTCCAGCTTGAGTCGGAGGCATTAACGGAGCCTCCGCCTCTGGCACGGCCGTCAACTACCGTGCAGCGCCGATCAGACGAGATAATAGGCCGCATATGCGCTCACGCTAACTCGAACGTATCCCTCCGACTTAAACCATTAGCCGCCGTGTTTACAGTGCATTCGTGTTTGTGCGTGTTCACACGGTCCCGCGAAGAGCGCATACATCTGCTGCATGGCTCTAGCTATAAACAGAGAGCCAGTAGGAAAAATACACCGCCTTTGACAGTGCATTAGCAGCGAGCATTCGGTAAGGAACATACACAAACAGCAATTTCCCATGAACCACATCACTCGCACGGACAGGAGGGAAAACAAACAGGAGAACGCTGCTGAAATGCCCCCCTCCGCTCAGACCTGTTTGTTGTTACAAGCGTCACAATTACAGCGCATGTATTTGCGTGCAAATGCCTCGCTATCGGCCGACATCACCTCAAAGAGAAAACAAAGGCATCTCGGTCGAGAGAGTGACATCGACTTTCAGCTGTTGTCGGGTAAAATCCGTCAGTCGGTGCATGGCAATTTCCGCGTCACGGTTCTGCGGCGCGTATATCTGCCTTATCACTCGCCACTTAATAATGAAAAGCAGAGCGGGGAGGAAAAAACGCTCGTTCTGTGATCATAACCGACGTCTCTAAACCCCAAACACAAAAAGGGCGATATAGTTACGTTAGCTGCTGTCAAAGTGACACAACTCAGTAACCGTACATGGAGCGCGTTTACTTCTTTCCAGGCTGCTTTTGCGTGAGAAGCCAGACCGAACCAATTATACAATAATGGAGTATTAATGTGTGTGTTCGGACCACCATTACCATGCTCGCACAGGCACACACATTCCCTCACACACACACACACACACACCATATAGCCCCATTGTTCCAAGTGAGGCTGCTGTGAGTTATCTGGTCCAGCAGCCGGTACTGGGGAACATTGGGAGGATGATGGGAAGTCCAATGAGTGGGTCGAGCCAGAGTTGAGAGTTAGCAGACCGCACCGGCGCAGCACCCACAGCGCTACACAGCACCCCAGGGAGCAGGCTGGGACCCGCTGTCCAGACGTAACTGTCCCGATGACAGAATCAAGGACGGCGGTAGTGTAAAAACCGGGCTTGCGACCAGAAGTTGTCAAGTTGAATCCCCGGACCAGCTGGGAAAATCTGCATGCGGGAAGTGAAGGAGAAACGCTCCGAATAGCTACTGTGAAGATGCCCTTGAGCCAGGCACCGAACCCCCAACTGCCCCGGTGCAGCTGCTCAGTGGCCCACAGTAGGAGACGGTTTGTACTGGGCCGGTCCCAGGTGTGAATGTGTGGAACTGTATGAGTGTGAAGCAGGGCGTTGCTTAAAATGAGCAAGAGCGCAGTAAACCTTCCCTGGATAATGCAAAGGCTGAACAAAATATGTCTTCAGGAAGTAGGAAGGACAGTGCTGATTTTCTTTAATGCAGAAACAGCGGCGTTACCCTGCGGTGTGTGGTGATCATGTGTTTTAATTAGGCTGTTTTAAAAAGTACAGCTGTAGCAGGGCTTTGTTGTATCTGCTATGACTTGGAGAGGTGAGAGCGCAGACTGCAGCAAGATTTTCCAAGTGTCATTCAAATGAACAGCAAAGACTACATGATTATGGCCACCATTCCACTCTAATATGCCCATGTCAGTCAGATGTTCGATATGGCCAAAAGCTATAAGCAGCTATAAGCTCTTGCAGATAAAATCACAGCACAAAAGTAGTCAGGACAAATCTATTTAAGTAATACACTACTGTCTGTATTTTGGGTAGGCATCACCAGTAAGCCTGCTGAAGCCAAGACACTCTATAATTGAACGCTGTTTGGCATTAATGCCGTTACTGCAGTGCAGCCCAGATATACCAGTCTCCAAGTCTCAAAAGTAATTGAATGCTTCAGACAATGAATGGAAGTTCTTCAATGTTTTCAGACGGCTGATAATTTCAAATCTCATCATCTAGCCCATACATTCAAGTGGTTTGCATCTAAACACATTTGGAGGCCGGGTGCTTTCAGGCGATGTATAACATGAGAAATGATGCTGACTGAATATCCAGCTGCATTTTGTCAGCTTTTCAAAGACGTTTCAAAATGCAGCTATATGGTTCTTTATCTGAAGCCTTCAATCACAGCCTGATACAAAAAGTCCCATCAGGTGTAGTGCTTCCCTTCCTCGTGTCTCAGTAAATAAAACAACAAAGTAGATCATCTGTTGGAGAGAGGCAGATAACCCCAACTGTCTCTTGAAAGTCTAGGAGATAAACCACAAGTGATTATGAAGCAGTTAAAAGTAGTAAAAAACACAACCTTTCAGTTTGAAGTGGCAGAGGCCCTGATGTGTTTTACGGCCTACGGAGCGCTGCCGGTGTATTTCTTTTTTTGACCGGTGTTGGCCGGCGCGGGCCGCGCAGTCAGTGCTAATTAAATCGTACAAGAGAAAATACACAAGAGGAAGCGAGGCAAAGAGAAAAGAGGAAAAAGAGGAGGGTAAAAATAACAGCGCACAAAAATAATCTTTCGGAGGAAAGGATCGCTCATTCTAATTATGGGGCATACCACTCTGAGACGGGGGGGAGCTGGAAGACAGAAGAGAAGAGAGAGAGGGGTGAAGAGAGAAAGTCTGAGAGGAAGTAATATAGGGTGAAAAAGAGCAAGAGAGAGAGAGAGAGAGAGAGAGACGATATGGCCGCCGATGTAGTGGTAAAAACAAAGGAGGATAAACTATAACCTCCAGCCAATCATCATAAGGCAAACAAGACCTTGCATCTGTTTGATACTACTTCTGATACAGTATGAATAAATTATTTATGTTAGAAGAACCTTATTTCTTCAAATAAAAAGGTGGGTAAAGTGAGTTTCTACGGATTTAGCCTCCACTACAAAAAAGGTGAAGAATTTGAAAGAATACAACATTCATATTCCAATTATGAAGCATTTTTCAGTCTCTTCCCAGTCTTCCAAAGTCTTCCCAGCCTCCCGCTCCAACATGTGGGCTGTGTGTGAGCAGCCACAGCTATAGGCTGCGGGTGGAAGCTACAGGCTCTGGGCCATGCGGAGCTGTGGAGGAGGTCTGACCCTGACAGAAGGATTTAGGGGGGTCAAGTGGAAGGCATTTAATTGGTCTGGTCTGGCAGAGCGATCAGCCCCCCCCCACCCCTCCTCCCCCTCCCGCCCCCCCAGGTAGAGGCTGCCCCCCACCAGACCCATCTACGCAAATGCGCTTCAACGAGGAGTGAGATTGTAGTTTCTGCCAAGTCAGCCACATGAATGTCTCTGCACTCTATTTCACACACACACACACACACACACACACACACACAGTGAATGTGTGTCGCGAATTAGTCCGCATCTGTTCAACCGCTGCCTATGAAATGTGGAGAAACTTAAACGATCCCCGTGAGGAAATTGGATTTTTGCAGAAAAGAAGGACATAGATAACAATGGAATAAATATGTATTGAGTATTGAAAATAATATGACAAGTAATTACAAGCAAGAAGTGAACATAATGAGAACAACAGGTTTCAAGCAGATGTTCAAGTGTGCATCATCACTTGGTCACATTACCAAGTATACAGATGGAAATAGCATATATACAGAAATGTGTCCAGAATGAGCAAATGTGTATTAGAAGCAATTCACATTATCATGTCCTATTTACAGAGGAAAGTAGCAGTCATACATCATCCTCTCTCCATTTGTCCAGAAATATGTATCGGCTAATACACAGAGATTTAGAGCAAATTGTGCCAAGCAGAGCAGATGTACCGACAATGTTCTTTGCTATAAGAAAGGTGATTCATTTAAGGGCTGGGGGTGAACATGAGAGCCGGTGTGTTGCGATCAATAACATGACAGCTTGAATCGGCGCATCGATACATCTCATCTCAGCACATCGGCACACAAGCTGAAAGAGTAACCTGTTAATATGAGAGGTGGAGCTGAGTGAAAAATGATAAGTAAAGTGAATCCTCGTGACCAGCAGCTGAATAAGGCTAAATCCCTCGCTCTTAGACCATAATAAACAAATCAGACGCTTCCGTGTTACTGAGCTGCAGGATTTACTGGTCCTAGACGTGCGTCAACACCAAGGCACTGGCATTTGCAATGGGTAATATACTTTATTGTGACATAAATTCTGTATCCTGGTATACAGTCTTTCTATTACTGTAAAGCTTCAAACTAGCTGACTTGACGAGCTGCCAGTGTGTGCTAATTAACAAAATCCAAAAAGATTGTAATATATAGTATGACTCCAAATTAGAAATGTATCCAAAATGCTCTTATTTAGATAGATAGAAGTCGAGAATGTCGCCTTCTGGAAAAATGTCATTATATTACCTTTTCCTGTTGCACTGCGGCTCCAGAAACCACAAAAAAAAGCAGCCGTGCTCGTCTTGTTTTGATGCTCCCCAAATGGAGCCAAGCTTGGAGCGACGTGTCAAGGCAGTCTGACGCTCCACAGGACGCCCTGAGTGCTTATTTGGCCACTGGAAACAATTGGTGTGTGTGAAAACGCGCACATCCCAGGCTTAAGACTACCGGGGTTAGGGGTTCCATTCCCCTTGGGGCCAACCGTACTAAAAAAATGTACGCACTCAAAGTAGACACTTTGGATAAAAGCATCCACCAAATGATATATGTTCCTGTGTTTTTTTTCATAAGGCTTTGTTATCATTATCATTCAGGGGACGGCAGTGCAGATCCCAGTCTCTCACTCTCAAAGAATGAAGGCTTTACTTTACATTAGAGCAAGTCTATCAGGCAGAGGAGGAACATTTAGCATGTGTTTAAAATGCAATTACTGTAACCCCCGAGGGGCAAAGACAACTGCCAAGAGGACATTCACAGAAGAAAATTAATATCAGTTTTTCCCACAGGTACATCGCGTATTTGTCAGAGTAATTACACTTCCCTCCCTAAGATATGAATTAATTAAAGCAATTTGAAGGAAACTCATGTTTTGGCCATCTGGGAACAGTCAGGAGCCGTAGTCGTAGTTTCTTTTAACCTCACGCAGGCACTGAAAGATATTTTACAGGGAAGCCTATATTTAGTGAGTTTTCCATAAAAACACCGCGTAATGATTCTTCTTTAATGGAACTCGATGCCTCAGTTCATCACTCGCGTTCCAAATGTGTCAGCGCCGGATGCCTACTTCTGAGAAACTGCCATTATGGAAAATAAACTTTGGATATATTAGAAATAGACGGCATGGACAGATGGAGCGGCTCACATTAGGTCTTAACCTGAATTATTGAATGTGCTGTTGCGAGGCGGCGTGAAGTTGATGTAAGCCGCTGTAACGTGGGATTATGTGGAGTCGAACCCCCGCTCCCCATCAGGCCGATCTCTCCCTGAAATAGCCTTGCGCTTTTTACACCAGTCGTCTTGCTTTGGCGGGGCTTCTAGCAGAATGAACACACCCAAAATTGGACTCTGTTGTTTCTCTCACTTGATCGAAAAGTAATCACCAAAAAAAAAAAAAAAGAGTCCTCACTGCGCAACAGGACCAGCAAAGAGGAGAGGAGAGGAGTGGAGGCAATTCCTGCTTGGAACCTTCTGCTAGAACAATACAAAACCCTTGCACTGAAGGTTTTGAGTAATGTCAATAGAATTAAAACTCCTAAAACCACCCGGCTCGACTTATTCACTCTTCCTTCTTTTGCCCCCGCTTCTTAAAAGGTGCCAAAATTTGTGCGTCGCCATATGAACGAATGGGAAAGCAGAAAACAAACAAACTGTCTTAACAGATGGGAGAGAGGGAAGGGACCGCCTGCCGAGCCAACCCGACTGCTTCTGCTAAAGCATTCAATGGGTCGCTGTGTCGCACTGCCAGTCGCTAGGCAAGGTTCACTTGTCCCCAGACCGTCCGGCGGTAAACAAAACAGCGCATAACCATGGTTACTGGGAAAGGCCGTAGATTGGCTGGATCAGGTGGATGTCTTACGGGGGGGAAAATAATGGGGGAGATTGAAACAGATCCAGGCGGAGCTCCCAGGTGTACAGGCTACTGTAGCCCAGCCGGGTCTGTGTCGGTAATGAAGTGTCCTGGACGCCTTCCATGCTTCTGCTCTGCTTGTCCTCGCAGCGGATACAACGCTTTGTGTATTCTTAAATGTCCTTAAACCATGTTAAACATCTGTAATCCCATACAAACATGAATACATATCATATACACTCAAGATATTTATATATATGATATATTTCAAAATATACAAAATTTGGCCAAAAAGTGTCTTTGTACATGTATGGGACTGTGTAGCATGGGATACTTGAATCTTATGTAAATTATATTTTAATTCAGTTGATATATTTAAAATATGCAATGTGTATGTATATGTAGAATAGATAGATAGATAGATAGATAGACAGACAGACAGACAGACAGATAGATAGATAGATAGATATATAGATAGATAGATAGATAGATAGATAGATAGATAGATAGATAGAGCCCCTATAGCACCAAAGATGGAGACAAAATAAAAAAAACTGAAAGGTAGTCTCAAGGATTAGCACTTTAAAACTGGGAACTTTGCACTTTAGTGGCCACAAGTGGCAACAAGAGGTCACCGTTTGAATTTGTCAAAGTTTGAAGGACTTCATTACCCAAAAATCCAGTAATGTGACGACAGTAAACTTAATGTCTTCTTCTTAGTGTCTGGTTGAAGATTTTTTGATTTCACTCTTAAGTTTCAATTTATCAAGTTTCATTTGGGCAAATAGGCAAATCTAATGACATCTCAATTAGCGGGGATGGGACGGTCTTCTCTGTCCCAGCCCCGATATCTGATTTAGCCTGACAACACAGGTGTATTTTTACCTACAAACCTCGCCTAGTGCAGCTTTAAACCGACAGAGCTGCAGTTCAATTTAGAACGGGAAACCCTCGTGCAGTTAGAGCAGAGCACAACTGAGAGGCCAGATAGCCCTGCACATCGTCAGGGGACGCATCACAGGAGAAGACGGGCCTCCCTATCCCTCACCACAAGTCATAAAACGACTCCCGTGTGTAAATCAAAGCCCGGTATCGACTGAACCCGCACTACAGGACTCATACGTCTTCATCACCGCAGCAGCATCTCAGCACCCACCGGGCGACACCGAGCTCACCTCCTCTACTGGACTGATGAAAGACAAGGGAAAAATACTCTTAGTGTGTGTGTGTGTGTGTGTGTGTGTGTGTGTGGCCGTGCATATATGAGCATATAAAGCAGGTTGGTGTGTATACTATAAACACATAGAGTATGTGTGTGTGTTTGTATATGTGTGTGTGTTTATTATGTACATATCTGAGCAGTTGAGTGTGTGTGTGTCTTTATTTACGTGCATGCCTGTGTATGTGTGTATGTGTATGCGCCTGTCTGTGTCCATTAGCATGCATGTGTGTGTGTGTGCATGTGTGTGCATGTGTGTGTGTGTGTGTGTGTGTGTGTGTGTACGTGCATGCGGTTTTGCCTGTGTGTGTGTGTCCATGTGTGTGCGTTTATTGTGTGCATATCTGAGCAGCTGAGTCTGATGCGTGTGGTGTGTGTGTGTGTGTGTGTGTGTGAGTGTGTGCATGTGTGTGTGTGTGTGTGTGTGTGTGTGTGTGTGTTGGCTCCATGGCATGCCTGAATGGAGAATAGAGCGTTTATTAAAAGCCTAGCCAGTGGCACCCTAGGGCGTCTGTGAAGGACCAGAGGGGAAGCAGCTGTGGCCCCTGGCTCTTTCATCTAAAAGCATCCAGCTAATGAAGTTATTTTACACACACACACACACACACACACACACACACACACACCACTAAGAGTGACATTTAACCATGGTAAGGGTTATTCTTATCCCCATGGACTCCCCATGGGATTGAGTAACCTATTCACAAACAGCCTGCAGCCCTCTGCTCTGCCTGCATATAGATAAGTATATGTGTATTTGTGTCTGTGTCTGTGTGTGTGTTTGTGTGTGTGTGTGTGTGTGTGTGTGTGTGTGTGTGTGTGTGTGTGTGCGTTATGCTTGACGGAGACGGTGGTCTTTCCAAACCCTCAAAGTCACTTTGGCACTTTGGGAAAAAGGCCAAGGGGGGATTCAATGGGGACTCAATTAGTCTTCAATTACCCGCTGGAGAAGTGAGAGGGATACTGTAAAACAAGCGAATGTGAAACTGAGAAGGATGTTTCCAAGGTGAAAAGTATGTTACCCTCCGCACGGAGGACAAAGAAGACAAAGGAGACAAAGAAGACAGCGGCTTTTGAACAAATTTCTCTCTACAATGCCAAATAAATGCAAATAAAACCCCGAGTCGGCACACAGCGGAGTAACTCCGGCACACAGGCCGGAGTACTTTGGCAAAGTTTGCCGCAGTGCAGCTTAAAATTCAACTGAAGTCGTCCTACATTGTAAATATGTATGTGATCCCAGTGTAATGCTATTCATATCAGTGATTTCTGGGCCGAACAGCAAGTTTTGGGCAATTAGATGGCAGGAGTGAGTAGAAACATCATTAATTTGATCCAGCGTGCATCAGAATGCGTCCCAGTAGTAAGACGGGAATAATCTCCCAGCAGTCTAAGCTGCTTCTGACCTGCATTCTGCATTTGGGACAAACACTTTCATTCCTCCACCATTTCCTAATCACTCACTCTTCACAAGGCAAGTGGGGGAGCGGGGAACTCATGTTCTCTGCTTTAAATATATATATGTACTGTATATATATTGATTTAGTTTACACTGAAGCCCTCTTGGGCTATAAAGAGAGCGTCTGAGTGCACCGCAGTGATGAAAAGCAAGCTGTAGAAAGTTTATTCATGAATGACTTGCATTCACTCAAAGGATAATATTTGGGTGAACAATTCCACTGGTAGCGCAGCGCTGAATGTGTTAACTCACACTCAACCTTGTCCTCCAGAAAAAAAAAAATACTTATACAACTATACAAAGAATTTTCACTCATTTTCACTTTTTTGAGAGAAACAGTTTCATTTTGACATTTATGTCCATGCATTCTTAAAATTTCACAAAGCATTTTGACACCAGAATGTGGGGGCCAACGCTGCTGTCAGTTACTCCAATGAATGCAACATAAAATGACACTTTACGTATTGTCCTCTCAAGTGTCATATTATCCTTTTTTTTTTTTTTTTTACCTATGGCAAAAATGAATAGGATTTTTGGACCAGTTTTCCAATCATTCTGTTCTTACACTTAATGTAAGGAGAAATGACATGACAAAGTTATGACATATTTTAACATGTTACTGAAATTTAAAAAAATATATTTTGCTATTGCTGTAGTGATTTTTTATGCTTTCAATGCAGCTTCAAAACCCATCAGAACCCACCTCAGCAAATGAAGAAATGCAATAATAGAGGAACCTCCATAAGCAAAAACAATCTGTTTGAAAGAGTTAAAGGCAATCATTTTACATCTCCATTCATTTACACATTAGACTGAAAGGGGCGGGATCTGGGATCTCTCCGGGCTGAGAAATGATATCATGCTTGAGAGGACAATTTGCATCCTGTTGAAATGTTGTTGCTTCACTATCAGCTTTGTTTGATAGAAGATCATTTTCCGGATTGGAGACTGCTGTTATGTTGCATGCAGAGCCTCAAAATACATTTAAAATCACACACTGACAATGTTTGTGTCAACAACTAAGTTAATTTAAGACTGACAATTCAGTTAATCAAGACACAATTAAAGACATAATTAAAGCTGATAGTGGAGCGACAGCATTGTGTATTGTGATTCACAGTGTAATTGTTGGTGTTTAATAATCAAATCTTATTTATATTCTATTGTTTTCTGGTTGCATCTTATTACTATTTGCTGCTGCAACGACTCAATTTCCCCAACAGGCATCAATAAAGTTTCATCTTATCTTATAGCTTCAATAATATCGAATAGCAAATTTTGCTTTTGTGCCAGTAATCATTCTGTTAGAGTAGCTGTTCCCTGTTCTTCAAATGGTGGATATTTCATTTTGGAGTGGAGCGTCTCGCCCTGCCCCGGCATGCCCTGCCCCGCTAAAATCTTATTTACAGCTTTAATCAATCCGGCGCTCCGGACAGCGGACGCTCGGCAGAATATGAAATGCAGCCACATGAGCAAATCAGCTCGACTCCCTTTTGCCAAATCCAAATCAGGAGGACTGGAGGTGGAGGAGAAACTGCAGGCCTCCGACTCCTGACTTGGCCCCGAATAGGGGAGAAAATCAAAAGTGTGTCGGCCTCTTTTTCTTTGCTTCCTTCCTTTGCTTTGTTTATTCAAACAGCTTTTTGCAAATGATTATGATTCTAAACGTGTTTTTGTGCGACTTGTTGAATGTGGCAGAGGGTGAGGGGGCGGGGGGGGGGGGGGGGGGGGGACAGAGATTTGGGGACAGAGTGTAGCACTGAGACAAAGCAGGTGTACTATGAGCTCTGTGGGACACAAAAGACCCAACTGGCTTTTCCCTGGAGGGGGTAACGCAGCGTAAAATCTATGCACAGCTCCTTTATGTTACCAACACCATGCTAATCCATTTGAACTCCCCCCCCCCCCCATAATAAAAGTTACTGACTGATGTTTTTAGGATCAGTCCGTCTATAAGTGTGTGTGTGTGAGAGGCATCAAACCTTGTCGCGGACTCGCCTGCTCGACAGCAAGGGGCTCCTTGGGGACCGGGGGGAAGGGGAGGGGGGGGGGTTACCGTGGTTACGACAGAGGTGGCCTCGTCCACGCCCGTAGAGAACAGGGGAGGGGAGGGGCGGGGTGGTTGAAAGGAGCGTTTTGCATTCATTGGCCTGCTTAATTCGATCTGTGTGAAAGAGGCTAACCGACTGGTGCCCCGACCTCCCGGGTCAAGAGGGAGAGGAGGAGAGAAGAAGGAGGAGAAGCGACACTCGAGGACGATTTAAACTTGATATATGTGAGCGGTGGCTGTTAATTCAGCATGAAGAGAATCCGCAACACTGTTTAACAAAGGGAACAAAAAAGTCCTTCACACTGAGGTATCCCAGAATCCAATATGTGGGAAAAACAAAGAGATGAAACCGTGAAAAAAACATTCTCTCCTTTCTATCCTTTTCTGTGATCTAACAAGTCAAACGGCCTAGAAGAGGGGGGGGGATGTTGACAATATGCTATTGAGGGTAATTCTTGAAGATGTTTTCCTGACTTAGATGTGGATTGTATACCATTGTCTTACTGTGCATTAGTGGTATTTTGGTGCTTGTATGTCTTGTGATGTATTTCCTAATTAGAACTCCTTATCTGGGTCGATAGATAACAGGTGTGTTTGAATAGAGCCCATATAAGTGTTGGGTAGTCCTTTCTTATGTGTGTCACTGAGGAAGACTGACACAGCTTTGTACAGCACTTGAGCACTTTATTTTCTTATGAGCATCATGTAATAAAATATAATATATTTTTGGATGCCTCAGTGAGAAGGACTTTTTTCCTCTTGTGAAGTAGTGTGCTGATTCTCCTCATTGGTACTTTTAATTGTGTGCAACAGCCTTGTGTATCTATAGATATTACCTGTTGCCCTGCTGAATCTATGGCTCTTCTTTGCCTTCCCCGCTGCAGAACAGCCCACAGACTCCCATTAAACAGATGCAGATGCAGCACTGCCGCTGATTTTCTTGTATCCATATTTGACTGTGTGTGTGTGTGTGTGTGTGTGTGTGTGTGTGTGTGTGTATCTCTCCCCAGATGCGCACGGTTGCAGTTTCACATCACAATACAGCTATATATCCCCCAGGCCGGCAATATGAAAACACTGTGAGGCGCCGGAGTGTGCACAACACCGAGGTAACTCCTCAGTCTGCTCCAGCCAAGTATGTTCTGCACTCCTCTCTCCACCAATAGGACTCATGGGACTCAGGACGGGGGGGGAGAGGCTGCACAAATAACAACCTTGTCCTCTCCACTGAAGCCAAATATCAATCCTCGTTCTTCTCTATTCTCCCCTCTCTTTCCTCCTCCCTCCCGTGTCGCTCAGCTGAAACGAGGAGCGCGAATTCAAAGCACGCCGTTTTAACGGAGAAATCACATCACCGTCAATTCCGTTGGGTTAGAAAAGCTAACGAGTCTGTTGAGGTAAAACAGGCTAAAATTGTCTTGCTTCCTCCGTTACTTCCGTCTCTACACATCTCAGGGGTGTTAATGAGTCATGACAAGTGAGAGAAAAGATGATTTTTTTTTTCTTAGTTTTAAAAATGTGTTTTTCTCCTCCCTGGAGTCTGGTGCTCCGTCTCTTTTTTTTTGTGGAAAGGTAAAAAAAAAAAAAGAAAAAAGTCTCACCTCTGATTCCAGCTAAGGGTAAACCACGTCAAACCTGGCCGCCTTGATGAGCAGCTTGCCGTCATCTAATTAACACTTGTTTCTAGTTAAACTTTCCAAACTGCTTTGGAAACAAGTGTAATTATGTTGAAGGAGAGCGGAATAGCTCCACGAGCATCAAGCTAATGAGAGGAAATTCTTGAAAGAAGTTGATTTGAAACAAGTGGAATAATCTCACCCCTTGCAGAAGTTTCACCTGTTTTAAGCAGAATAGGTTTTTTTAGTAAAAACGAGAGCAAACGACATTTTTTGCAGTGCGTGATTTAAACGAGGGGAGGCGTTTCGGCGCGCTGTATTTCTGCTCATGTCAGATGTCTTTGTTGGGCTCGCTGGCAGGCAATTTATGCCCCTATTGTCCCTGGATTGAAGCAGCCAGGCAGACATAACTGGATCTATGCAACATGTCACAAGTTTTAAAAAACACCCCTATTTTTAGGGATCTCAGCAGAGCCGTAAAGTTGCAGAAGAAAAGCTTCTGTTCTCCTCTGGCCCGCGTCACTCCCTGACAGACACTGGTGCGTCTGCCCTCGTATTCTGACAGGAACGGTTCCAGCGAAATTCCTTGAGGAGCGATAACTTCACACGCGCACACACTCGTACACTCCGTAAAACACACTGAGATATGACAGACGTTTGCACACATGCAAATACACTCACTGACACTCACACTCACACACACACACACACAATCAGTACCCCGGGCTTGCTGTGTGCATTTGTCGGCGCGGAGGAAGGTAAACACAGCCAGAAGGCATCCGCACTGAGACCTGGCCCGGGCCTTTTCTTCTTTTTACTATCCTGTGTGCTTTACTGTGCTTGTTTAACCTCGTCAACCCACACACACACACACACACACACACTGTTGTCTCGGCGAGGCTGGAGACCGCCGCTGAATGACACACACACACACACCGCACCGCTTCGCAGAAATGGAGAATCAATTAAACGGAGGGGAAATAAGGTCAATAATGTTGGGAACAGATTACTCAACCGCTGACGTATTACAGCCTTGGTTGAAGGCAGCTTGCTTCAGATACATTCCTTTTAATTCTCTACATTTTAAAGAGGGAGAGGGTGTGTGTGTGTGTGTGTGTGTGGGGGGGGGGGGGGGTTGCAGTGTCAAGATTAGCCAGATAAAATGAATAATGAAAAGTAATCATTACATCTGAGGGACAGGATGAAAAGGTCCTGGTGTAATGAATGGAATACCTGAAGGGTCAGAGAGTGAAAAATCTGAACACACAAATCCATTTAAAGTCAGATTGAGTGTCAAGACAGGAAAGCTATTTCTCTTCTAAAATCTAAAATCATTGCTGAATGGTGAAAATTAGCTGTGGTTCATGTTTATAGAGATATATCTAGGCCAAGTGCACATTTTTTAATTTAATGTAATTTAACATTATTTTGTTTTATATTATTTTAGTGATGTTGATTCATTGATTGATTCATTCATTCATTCATTCTATCTGTGTGTTGGAGGATGGGGTGGGGGCAAGGTAATACATGGGAAAACTGGACAAATGTGAATATCTATTCTTAAAGGCCCATTGCATTGACAAATGCAATTGTCCACATTTCTGCATGGTTATGAGGCATTTCAGCTGTAAATTGGTGTGAATGAATATTGAAAATCAGGGTTTGTGATGTTTTAAATCACCAAAACCTTACAGTACATGTAATGTCTGGTGATGTGTGATTTGTGTTTGGAAGTGTGGGTGGATCCTGGTCGGCAGTGTAGAAGAATAACATGGAAAAACTGGACGAATATGAATATTTGTTCTTTACATGCTGTATCTGTAAGTGCTTCCTGACTTCCAAAAAAAACAATATGAATAAAAAAAGAATTTGTCATGTTGCTCTGCCGGCAGTCAGTGTGGGTGGATCCCGGTCGGTGGTGTCAGAGGTTAATCTGGACCCCACCTGTTCTCTTGTAGGGCCAAGGCCAGTCGGTGACACCCCCTCCCACCCCCACCCACCCCCCAACCAACCAAACAGTACCCATCAAGCCCTCATTAACCCTTCAGGCCCCTCTCTCATCCCTGTCCTTAACCTTTCAGCAGGGCGGATGCCTGCTGACATAGGGGCTTGAACCTAGGTCATCTACTTGAAGGATGGTCTCTTTACTGTAACCACTGCTGCTGTGTGTGTGTGTGTGTGGGTTTGGGAGTGCCTGCATTCATATTGTGTGTGTGTGCATGCATATCTCCCAGATTGTGTGTTTTACAACGGCCCAAGCCACTGGTTTTACTCCTTCATTTCTCGAACTCCTACCAGTGGACCGTGCCTTCCGGCTACAGCCAGCGTCACCTTCAACCACTTAGGCCCCCGCTGTAACATCCAGTCATTATCCGCCAGCTTAATGCTAGAATAACACTCTCCGTGATTAATGGGCACAGAGAGAAGAGTTGACATAATGTGCGCTCATTCCTGCAAATAATACACCCCCTTCTTATGCGGGGCTTTGCGGTTGACTGAGAAAACTTAAACAATTAAGGCCCCTCAACTTATCATGCCTAACATGAGATGTAAGGTAATGTGCAGTGGAGTGTGTGTGTGTGTGTGTGTGTGTGTGTGTGTGTGTGTGTGTGTGTAAGTGAGTGTGTGTGTCAGGATCATGAAATGTTCTTGGCTGTATGTTTCCCTCTGCCATACTTCACGGTGCATTCCAGATGTTTCATACAGTGGCTGGTATAGAAGCCCAAGGCTGCTGACTCTCTGTGCGTGTGTGTGTGTGTGTGTGTGTGTGTGTGTGAGTGTGTGTGTGTGTCTTCCATAAACTGGCAGGTACAGGAGCTCCAGGCGATGCCGTGTTGCTCTTTCAGTGGCTTTATAAGCCAGCGCAGGCTCGGTTCCAAGACAACCAAGGGGGGGAAAGTGTTAAAACCAGATGTCACAGCTGATCATTCTGCTGCTTGTTGGGGCAATTTTTGAACGTCTGCTCTTTGTCATGAAAGCGCTCATAGCAATTGAACAATGGAGCCAGACACATAAACACAAACTGGAATTTGAATTCTGTCAGCTCGCATTTGCTAACTGCATGTATAATAGTGATGCATAGGGTTTAAACTTACGCATGAAAAGATGCACTTACTCTCTGGTGCTTTAATGCTCATGTGTGCAGCCAGCGGGAAGGCACAGATCTTGTTTTTGTGGTGTGGTGAAAGCGAAATTGTTAACGAGCAACTGTTTATCAAAAGAAATGATTTCCCTTACCATTACAAACCTTAATGTAACCCAGCATAGTGGCTAAGACCATTTCCCATAGCCGATGTGTAATAAAGCATAGAAGCTAACAGCATGCCCCGCTGCTGTCACCATCCATGCACCATGGCAACGCACCTAAAGCTCAAGTGAATACATTTCCCACTGACTGAACTAGGTGTTATATGTCCATTTATCCACTTTTGTGTCAATAATGTATTATATATGCTTGCCACAAGGGCCGGTATCTCCACATGCTGATGTGTCTAATAGGCTGTAAGATTTTCATTAGGTCCTTGTTGAACCTCCATGTGTGAAATGCCTGTGGTACAAACCTTTATAGACCAGCTCATGCTCCTGCTGATGCTAGTTTTCACTGCAGCTGCATTGGAAGATTGCTTTTTCCATTTCACATTTCTCTACAATTCAGGTTGCTTGTGGAAGAGTTTGGCTAGCTAGCAGAAGATTCATTTCAAGTTCCCTGGTTTTCTGATAAGGTAAGTTGTGTCATTTTACAACATTAGTTTGATTTAGGGTTTAGCTTGTTGTTTATTGGACTTCTTCGTTGTAAGTGGGCCTTGCTAAGATTATGTTAGCATTTGATTTTTCATCGTCACGTTCTCATTTGCCAAGAGCTGGTAAGCATGGAAAAAGCGCTAAGCTAGTTTTTACTTTGTTTTCCCTTTCTGTGTTTCTTTCAGGATGACAGCACTTTATCCGTGAATCAAAGTTGCAGTGAAAACTTATGCTGCCATACTATAATCAAAGTTCAACCAAGTAACAATGTTCCAGGCTGGATAGCGGCTAATTGTGTAGAAACAATACTGCCAGTAGCCTACAGGCATTTCTGCAGCTGGCTCATCACCAACATAATAACCCCAGAATGAAATTATGATTTTCATCAAGAAAAAAATCACAGCAGGCCATAACCCGCCGCCGATCCTCCTAGGACTCTAGGGGCTAATACCATCTCCCATAGATGTCAATGTGTAGCACAATGTGCACCCATCCCCACCCATAGACATCATAGTGTAGCTACGCCCCAAATGAGACGCGACAGCTCGTCAGACTGATACAGACCTGCTGTTCAGTGGCAGGCCTCTCAGTCCAGACACTGCCTGCTTTGTGGATACTGCACTCCCACGGGTCCCACATACTGGGAAATCAACACACACAGAGCTGATTTGTATGTGTGTGTGTGCGTGTGTGTGTGTGTGTGCTGCTGTACGTGTCATGTTACTAATTTCAGCCATTAGAGCAACCCTGCATGCTGCTACTCAGGATTAGGCAAAAGGGAATTTACATTAGTGTACAGTACGTCGCTAATGCCAGTGAAATCCACCCCATCTGCCAGCTTAATGAGCACAATGAAGGGTCAAGATTGGGAAACAGGTACAGAGAGCTCTGGGGAAAGAGTGGAAAGGCCTGCTGAGCACTAAAGTCATGCTGAACAGGGCTATAATGAACTACAGATTATGATTGCTGTTCAAGGAATGAAACAACTGCGCTGAAAAAAGAGAGGATGGATGGCTTTGATGGCAGCAACAGCAGACATGGATGGGGGGGGGGGGACTATTTTATCTCCTCCGTCTTTTCTGGGGGATGTACTGTGCAGATGGGTTAGAGAGTTTGCAAGTCTGAGATTTCAGTCATACTGTGACTACAGCTTTTCCCATAGTTTGTTCTTTGAAGAAGTGCAGCTATAAATGTTGCATGAGGGATACGGGGTAAGCCGGGCCGCTGAGGAACAGTGTGAGGCTGCTGATGCCGAAAAACAAACACTGAACTTTACCCAAACACGGGCGAACACGAAGTTAACGAGGTGTAGAGATGTGTTTGCCGTCAGCCTCGCTGCAAACCCCTCAGTATCCAGCCAAGGATTCAGAGGGTGACACGGGAGAGAGGCAAAACAATCGTTTCTGCATCCAGACAGCTACTGTAACGCCGCATCCAGGAATCCTAACACAAGCAAAAAGCCAGGGCTTACTAGAGACTTCCATCAGCTCCCCTGTCTGCTATCAAGCTCCTTATGTAACTTGTACAGAGCTGTCAGTGGAGCGTACCTACCCATTCAACACCATTACTGTGTATTCCACTTTTTAGGGTTAGACTGGCAGGGATTTTTTGAAGGCTGATGCTGATGTTTTTCGACTCATGCTGCCGACTGATATTTTGACCGTTTTCATGCCAAATAATTCACAAAAATTACTATGATTCAGTGCTTTCCCCTGAATTGTATTCTTGTCAGGGTGGAAAAGCCTCTGAAACATTTAGACCATCATGGGACACTAAAAATCTCCACTGAAGGAGAATAATAACAACAAAATATATGAATGCATACTTGTGTGGAATCTGATCAAAATGTCTCATTAGAATCAATTCAGGTGAAGGTCTTCCCATAGATAACCAGTGTAGTATTGATCAATTCTACAATAAATATGTAATGAATCAAACTGCATCATATACATCATATTGGAGGTGGACGATACTGACTGGACCAGATGTGATTTTTAATAAAAGCCCAATATCAGCCCTATATAATCGGTCTACATTTATTCCACATAGCCCTCCGGTGATTCTGATCTCACCACCACAGCTTTGCATGTCCAAGCCAAAACATTAGCAGCAAGTTATTTCAGAGACAATTCCATCACGTCTGAGGGAAGGTGAGAAAATGAGCGAGGCTGCTACGGATCAATAATCCCTGCTGCTAATACAGGAATGAACGGAGTTAATCACATAGTCAAAGTGTGGAGCTGGGAAGGTACCGAGGCCTAATGAGATGCCATTGGACAGAATGTTAAAAGGCCATTTTTTAATGGGCCTTCAGTGAATGTCACCCGGCATTGCTATGGGTGTCGTAGAAAAGTACCTACCGGGCACAGGCTGGATTGGACTGGACACTTCAGTGAGATTACACATCGCCACTCACTCACTGTTGCTATGACAGCACACCGAAAATCCCCACCCTTTCCACTGCAACCTGAAAGTACCTTTTCCTCTGTTATGTGTGTGTGCGTGCGTGTGTGTGGAATGGGTAGAATTATTTATTTCTACAGTTCTTAAACCCTGCTGGAAAACCAGCTTTTAAGAATCTGTTAGTGAAAACCGTGAGTGGGTAGAAGAAAATCCAATATACAACCACACACGCAGCCTTGCATTGCTACAGCCTTGAGGACATGCTACTGACTTACATTCATTCCATTCCCTATCTAAACGTTACCTTCTTAACCCTATAACCCACCTAACCCCCCATTTCTAATCCCAATCCTAGAAATAACTCTTTTCTTAAGGACACATGCATACAAACGCACATACAAACACCCCAGAATCCAACAGACTGGCTGGATTGATACTTAAGTGTGCGCAGGGTTATAATCTCATCACCATAAATCAATATGCCAGCCATGGAGCAGCATTTACGAGCAACCCGGAGCAAGCGGGAGACACACACACACACACACACACACACACACCACAGACCACAGTGTGGCTGCAGGGTATTTCGTCTCCAGCACATGTCACCTCAAAAATAAGCAGTGGAGCTAAGAGCCATTAGGCCATGACCACAGTTTCCCTTTTAACTGCCATTAGAAAGCCGGTTCCAGCCCATCCACTCAATAGCCTGTCTGTCTCTGTGCCCTGCTTGGCTGTGGACACTGTCACTCATGCCAGGCAACGTCTGTCTGCACAGCCCGGTCATATTTTGTTACCAGTTATCGATAAGTAAAGCTATATTCCAAGAATAAGAAAGGCTGGTTGTCCAGGCCACTGAGGGGCGTCTCAGTGTATTGTTTCTCGCAGTCCGGCTGGCTCTACCCCTACAGTCAAACAAATTTAGAGGTGGTGTGAATGCATGCAAAGTTAATAGAGGAAGGCGAATGGAGTGAAACAGACTCAATTGCGCTCTAGGCAGCAGGAGGCAAAGAAGCGTTCAGTCCAGTTGAAATTGTTCAACTTGAGCAACAAATCAAGCCAAGCCAATCAGTCTAAAAGTTTCAGCTTCAGCTGTATATGTCTCCCCCCACCTAGTATTCACAGCAAGTAAAATGTCCATCGGGTATTTGTGGCCAATAACACTGACCGATGACATCTGAATAAAAAGTTAAAAGCTAGATTCCCCAAAGAAGACATTGGCGATGCTGCTGCTGCCAAGCTTGGAGCGAAAATGATTAAAATGCAGCATGACATAAAAACTGTAGTGCTGAAGCAGATTTTCAAATAATCTACACTGTCTCTCAACAAGAAAGATGTCAGCCAAGACCGCTAATCCTAATGGCTCTGTCCGTCCCGCTGCTTTCTGTTGTGTCAACTGGTGGCATCAAACCTGCAGGGCGTCACACCCATTTTGCTGCTTATTTTTCAAGTCATTCAATCAAACTCATGAGATTAAAGTGAGGCAAAACACCCCGTGTGAACGTATGGTAGAAGGTGGAAGGGTTTTAATATAGCGGTAATACCCGAGAGGGCGTTTTTTATGATGACTTTGTGTGCGAACATAATTAAACAGATACAAGGCGCAGTCAACTAATATCGACGGCGCTGGCAGCATAGTGATGAGATGTGTTCTGTTTTTGCAATCTGCTGAATGTGACCTGTAGTAATCTGTGCTATGTTGTAGTCATTATGTGTGAAATTTCCCTATGAGGACAGTAAAGCAGTAAAGCAAAGTAAAGTAAAGAACGTCCTCTTGGGTATCATGGCGTTTACACAACAGCTGCCAGTGCAAGTGTACTGGAAGTTTTCTTCAAAGTAGTGTACATACGTAAGATAAAAAATAACAGGAGAAAACCACTTTCTAGCTCCCTTTTTAGCACAACCATGGGAGTTATCAGTACAGCTGGAACGCATCTTTGACAAATTCAGGGTGTTTGGCTGAAATTACAGGTAGTGAATAAGAGCTCGCAGCACTAATAAAGCTCACCCTCGGCCTGGACAGCGCTCCTGTGCATACCAAGGTAACAGGCTAAGGCTGGTGAAGAAATGCAGTTGATGGTTGGGTTACCATCCAACAAAATGTGCCCCCGCATCCCTATACCTCTTTGGAGTTTACACAAGAAAGGAGTCGCCATCGATCTCCGGCATCGCTCCCATCCATCTTTCCAAATCACCTTTTTGAATCCATTTTACATAGAGGGAGATGGAAGCGAGCGCCTCCTTTGAAATGAAGCTTAGCCGGTGGCGCGTCGAGTGGCAGATTTATGTCTGTCTGAGGCAGTGGGCTCCTATTGTAGCGAGACCTCAGGGAACTGAGAGAATTATTAGTCACCAAGTGTCTCGCCTCCCTCCGTCGCAGGTAAAACATTACGACTCGACTCTATTCCCATAACAAATTCCACGAACTCCACATCATATGCTGCTACACATGTCTTTGTTCTGCTCGATTATAGTCATTCCCATGTATTGCTACTAATGTATCGCTGCTATAAAACTTGAGCAGAATGTCAAAGTGTCTGCTGTGAGTTACGGCACTTTTTGCTCCGAAAGCAACACTTTTTGACAACGCTTCTACTTCACAATGCTGGAGAGGAGGCCGCGGCACCGAGCACCAAGCCAGACAGGAGTATAATAGAGAATAGGAAGAAAGAAGAGAGAGAGAAAAGGAGCGAGAAAACAGCCTTGACCAGCTCACAAACGGAGAGCGCGAGACAGAGGGAGAAATACAGCCGGAGATAAAGATGTAGGTAGAGAGAGCTGCTGCTGTGCTATATTGACTATCCTGCTGTCATGCCTCCAACCTACGTCATCGCCTATTTGCGGCTCAGAGCGCTGTCATGCGATGAAAAAGAACTGTCCTCGGAACTATGAAAGCCTGACAGTCAACATTTTAGCGCATTTCAACATAGCCGGTCACAGCACGCCTTGATGTCTTATTTATATGACCCAGGCCCGGCAGTCATACCTTGAGGCACGATAAATACGGGCCCAGAGACGCACAGGCAAGCCAGCTCCGAGCCAAATCGCTCTCCTGGCTGTGACAGAAGACATGCAGAATGCAGTTTGACTTGGTTCCTTCGACTAACTGGCTCTGTTTTTTCCCGTATAAATCAGCGAGAGTTTGCTTTGCCAGAGGCAAACGATAAGGGGTTCCAGGAACATTCACATCACAGTCACAAGGTGTGCAAACAGTCCTCCTGTCAACACATACACACATATAAACACTGTGGTGAGTCAATCTGCTCGCACTGCGAGGAACTCCAGCTGAGGCTGATGCTCTGTTCTGAACGGTGGTGGGCGATGTGAGAGGCCCCATTTGCACCTATGTAGTGTTCTGCAGCTACAAAGGTTTGAACCGGCAAATCATGTAGTTTGTGCTGCTTTGTTATTGCGGGGGGGACAGTCGTCATGTCGCCCCCTGCTGTTTGCGTTCAAAACTGGCCATCAAAATGAATTGGATGGTTGGCACATTTCAAATGACACAACATGAGGTGCGATTACACCTCTGTGTCCTGTTCAATTAACCGCTATCGCATGCAGTGCCATAGTTTCCATTGAGATTTTTCCAAAATGGACTGCAAAGCATGCCACAGTGATGATGTCACTGCCACAGTCCACTCCAGTGATACAGCACAGTAGCAAGGCTGTGGCTGCAGTTGTTTTATTTGTGTGGATGCATTTTTTTTTTATCTGTACACTGTTATGCCTCTGCAAAAAAAAAATTGTTTCTTCTCATTCATAGCTTTTGTGCCTTAGTGCTGCAAAATGTCTGATGAAAGTTCAAGCTGTTACTAATTTATAATCAATTATTAAAAATACCCCTATGGGGAAATTAACTGTATTTTTATTTTATTTTAACGCTAACAGCAGATCCCTCCCCATAATGCTATATAATTTTGATGAGTTAACACAGCTAGCTAGCAAGTGCTAATTAGGCAGCATTAATTGAAAGTAAAAACTGACTGAAAGTAAAAAAAAATGACTTCAGAGCCTCCCATTGACCCCAATGATGGCTGCAACCGTTCTCCAAGCATCGGTCTTGAGGCGTTTATTCCTGTAGTCTCCTGTAGTCAAATGAAAGTTGTAGAGAACTGGGAAGCTTTGAATGGCTGTAATCAACATCTCTAATCAACTGTTCATGAAACAGAATCACATGTGTGTTGATCGCAGTGTGGATGCAGGCTGTACGACCCATGCAGGAGTTGAACCGGCAACCTTGACCAAGCTGCACTGTGGTGGTCCAACTGGGTGAGCCCTCTGGCAACATAGTGTCTGTTTTAGCCACACATTCCCCCCCCCCCCCCTCCCTCCAGACACTTCACATGCTAAAAAATCCAACTGAATCGACAAGGGAACAAAGTGGACTGTTCACTCCTACAAAATACGGGGCAATATAAATGTCGTCCCACTCACAGTAAATTATGTCACTGTGTTTTGACCTGTAATTATAGTGCCTCCCTTGACCAATCAGTGTATTTTTGAAAATCAGAATGCAGTGAGATGCATCATTCCCACCAAGTTTCGCCAAAATCCAAGCAGTGGTGTTTACGGCACAAAGGGAGATTTTTTCATGGCACAAAACAGGAAGAAGGCGCTGTTCTTCCAGAGCAGATAAGGCTAAAGCTTTCAGAGTTTCTGGACGGATGGAATGAGTGAAAAGCCAAAGGAAAAATCACTTCCAACATGTTTATCCTCTTCAGTAAAGCCAAACACGCCATGGGGGATGGGAGACAGGAAACAACAGGGTTTATTGGAAATGTGGTGTTAATTTTGAGAAACACTAGAACTAACAATACCACTGGCATCAGATAGAGGCTACCAATCGTCTCCACCATGGTCTCATTTGTTTACGGTAATTGTACGAAGATATCACAATTAATTTGACAATAAAAAATGCTACAGTAGCATTGCCTTTAAACAGCCACCCCCCTTGGGCCAATCAATGTAGCTTTGAAAATGTTGGAATGCAGTGGTGAGATGCATCATTCCTCCAAGTTTCTTCACAATCTGATCAGCAATGTCTGAGATATCGTGTGTGATGAGAGAACAAACAGATGGATGGATGGAGACCAATCCATAGTCCCCAAAAATCCAACCAAAGTCAATGAGACATTGTCGAAGTCGTCACATAAGCCTTATAACCCAATAACAGGTCACTTCAACATCTGCTCATTCTCCTGAGAGAATGATGCCTGTATAGCCCCTGCGTGCTAAGCCCTTACACTGAAAGGACACACACTTGAATGACTTTGTCTATATTCGTCCTTCAGAAGTGACTGAGAAAGTCTTGTTAAATGTTTCAAAAGAGCCCATCTCTGCTGGAAGGTTATGCACTGAAAGGCTGTCTTTTATAGATGGAAGTTCATTCCTGTCTGTATGTTAAAAAAAAAAAAAAAAGGCAGCACAGTCTTATAGAAAGAAGCCCTTCATGCCACTGGGCTCTATTCAGAACTCGCTCACACATTTCCTCGCAGAGACAAATATAATGTCATCCTCCATCTTTGTTCGGGCTTGATGCAAAGGCCTGGCACACTCTGTTCTGCACCCGGCAAATACAGCGACGACCGGGCCAAAGCATTCCAGACAACTGATCCAAGCTGAATCTCTCCAAACAAGGTTTCTGTGTTTCGTTAGGGATCATTTGTATGATATTTGTCAGCTGCAAGGCTTTCAAAACACAATGTACTCTCAAGTTCTTAACCTGATTTATGTGGATGTGGGTCCAAAGCAGAGCAGAGAGATCTCCTTATTAACCGCACTCCAATGCCAGATGGATCACTTTACTGCACTGCGCTGCTTTATTGAATCAAACGGAGGAAGAAAAAATGCTCCATATTACAGAAGTTGCAAAGAGAAGAATGGGTGCATTGAGGGTGTACGTGCATGTGTGTATCAGTGGGTGTGCGTGGGTGTGTGTGTGTGCGGCTAAACCCAATACCCTTTGACACAGCGTACAAAGGCTTAATTTTCATTGCGGCATAAGAAGAAAAAAAAAATACAGAAATGCTCTCAGAACAATTTGCATTTTTTAAACTGTTTTTTCAAACACCGGAGAGTAGCAAATTACCTTACTCTCCTCATCAAAGCTCACAGAACTCTACAGGAATGCAATATGAGTCCAAAACCACTTCTGCTACCAAGACTTCCTTTTGTATCACTAACCCTAAAATCAATTTCCTCACCCAGCTGAGCCAACAGGTATGAAAGGTCCCTGTGATAAACCTTTTAAATTGTATTTTTCTCTTGACATGCTAGCTGCACATGTTGTGTGCATGTAATTGTGTGTGCGCGTGGGCGTGTGTACGGATATTCACATTTGCATATTTGAGAGAAAGAATTTGAGGATTCACTGAAAAATGACCGTAGCAATAGCGCTGAACACACATCCTAAATCAACTCACTTTGGTATCGTGCCAAAGCATTTCTCATCTCACTTGAAGCTGCATGTTGCCTGAAAAACAATGACTGGTACAATTGCGTTACATACTGCTGGTAAACAACAGTAATGCATCTCAGCCTGTAGTTAAGACAGCTCAGATACTAATTGAACACAATGACCGGTGTAGAAACATTTTAGCAACTACCTGAGCTCACCTGGGGACTTCAACTGCAGAACGTGAAGCCAAGGAAGCACATGAGGAAGTAGCAGAGAGAATATCTTCGGCTCCTTGTTCGGATCACACCAGTGGATCCAGGTTATCTTGTACAGTCCAGACACACCCTCGCATTTTGTAATCAGCTGCCTCTAACAGTGCCTCAGCAAGAAGCGCCTCAGACAAATTACATTTTTTCCAGCCTCTTTGCCAAGTTTGCCGAGGCAGGCAATTCAACTCAACTTTAGTGTCATTCCAGTTTACAAAAGTACCCAGTACAATGAAAAGCTTTTTCTTCACAGTGCATTCCTAAAAAGAAGGGCAGAAAGGATGAAACACGAATGATGACGTCCTCATCTGGGCTAATCAGTAACAAATATGTCAATCAGTGTCATTTTGAACGCTGGAAAGCAGCGGTGAGACGCATCATTCCCCAGGTTTTGTCAAAATCGGATCAGTGGTGTCTGAGATATGCACACGACACAAGGAAGAGCGAACAAATATAGTGCTCCTCCTTTGGGCTGATCAGTGTAATTCTGAAAATGTGACAACACAGTGGTGAGATGCATCATTCCGTGCAAGTTTCGTCAAAATCCAACAAGTAAAAACGTGTTGTAGCGCCCTACTTAGACCAATCAGTGCAATTTTTAAAATGCCAGAATGGAGCGATGAGATGCATCATTTCCTTAAGTTTTATGAAAATCCTATCAGCAGCGTCCAAGATATTGTGCAGACAATTAAACAAATGCTGTAGTGCATATTTAGTATTTAATCAGCAGGGATTTCGAGGTGCATATTAGTACAGGATGTAGATATAAAGTGACATTGTGCATAGAATTCAAGTATTACAGTTAATCCCAGTTAATAAAGTTACTGGTGCACAGTGAAGTTTAAAGTGACAGTTTAAAGTGACAGGTGCATCAGATTAAAAGCAGAAATGCAATGGAGGCGTCACATATGCCTGTTTTCATACACACCGCTTGTTTTCACTATGCGCACCAGACTCGTCAAGTGACATGTAAAACTAATTTGATGCGCCTGTCTGCTTTTGATTGAGCCATAAATGACCTATTCTGAGGGAAAAGCGCATCATCCCTGTTTTTAATCAGGGTGTTCCTTTGAAGAAGAAGCATAAAGGAAGCCAAGACATGAATGAGGAAAAGCTAATTAACAAAATCTATAAACACCCTTTAATCTATAACTGTGAACTAAGCAGGTAATTTAATTAGTAGCATACAATTGCTCATATGCCATTTTCAAAATGTGAACACTATGTTGTTTAGTTCAGGGGTTCTTAATAATTTTCTAGTCACGGACTACCAGTTAGATAAACAGTAGGCCCCACGGACCCCCATTTAATGAGATTTTATCCCAGCGACTCCATACGGCATTGTTTTGTTTGTTTTTGATGTCGTTTTTAATTGAACTGTCTACACTGTACGTGGGGAGATGATTGTGGTCAATGTGAAACCTATGATTACAACAGTCATTCTTATACATTCTGTAAATGGGTATATTTTCTAGTGAAGTAAATAATAGTGAAATTAAACTATGCTAACAGAAATGTCCAAGGCAGCAAGCAATCAACAGGTGCTCTTCAGAAATGGTATTACAAGAATATATTAAAAACTGAAGGGGGTCCATTAAGACACTCTGTAGTGGTAAAAAAAAAAAAAAGTTAAAAGCCTTTTTACATTGGTAATCTAAAAATATGACTTTTTATTCTGAGACAGTGAAATTAAACTATTCCTCATTTTACTGGGGACCCCTGGAACCCCCTCAAGAACCCCTGGAACCCCCTCAAGGACCGCTTGAACCCCCACAAGGACCCCTGGAACCCCCTCAAGAACCCCTGGAACCCCCTCAAGGACCACTGGAATCCCCTCAAGGACCGCTGGAACCCCCTCAAGAACCCCTGGAACCCCCTCAAAGACCCCTGGAACCTCCACAAGGCCCCCTGGAACCCCCTCAAAGACCCCTGAAACCTCCGCAAGGCCCCCTGGAACCCCCTCAAGGACCCCTGGAACCCCCTCAAGAACCGCTGGAACCCCCTCAAAGACCCCTGGAACCTCCGCAAGGCCCCCTGGAACCCCCTTAGGACCCCTGGAACCCCCTCAAGAACCGCTGGAATCCCCTCAAGGACCCCTGGAACCCCCTCAAAGACCCCTGGAACCTCCGCAAGGCCCCCTGGAACCCCCTCAAGGACCCCTGGAACCCCCTCAAGAACCGCTGGAATCCCCTCAAGGCCCCCTGGAACCCCCTCAAGAACCGTTGGAATCCCCTCAAAGACCCCTGGAACCCCCTCAAGGACCCCTGGAACCCCTTGAATCACCAATGGTCTAGTTTATCTACTAGCTGATGTTCAAAACTGTATGAAGCAGAATGTAGGACAACCATCATGGTGTAGAGACACAGGTACCAGTGTTGCTGACGCTGCAAATCTCCCACCTGCAGTGTACTGTTGAAGTGTAAAATTTGGAGCGCATTCAGGCCTTGGAGTGGAGAAGAGCTGGATGTTAAAGCCTGTAGTTGTGCTTTTCAGAGCAGCAACCCTCCACCTGTTACTGAACCTGTAGCTTCTGTTCCACATTGCTGCACTGGGCAAGACCATCTGCTGCTCAGACCGACACAAAACAACTTCCAGGTGGGTTAAGCATGTATGTGTGTATGCCGTATTTGCATGTGCACATCCGTGTGAGTAAGTGTTCGAATGTGTGTTTGCTAGGGTTAGACTGATATATCGCACCAATACTGGCCTATTACTCAATATGTCAGCCAGTCAGTGTCGTCCACCTCTGATATGATGGATATGATGCAGTGTTATTGATTAAATATTTATTGTAGAATTGATTAATGCTGCACTGGTTGTATATGGCAGGTTTTCCCACATGTTTTCATATCACCCCCCAATAGATCTGCATTCGACCATGGACCCAGTTTAATAAGATTTAAGATTTCGTCCTATGGAACCCCATCCATCCGTCCTATGAACAGCCGTTGCTAAATATGACTTGGTGCAGAAATATAAAAATGTATACAGCCTACTGTAGATGAGGTGATACCAGCAGAGTGGATCATTGATTGATGGTCTAAACATTTTAGAGGCTTTTCCACCCTGACAAGAACAGAATTCTGGAGGAAACACTGAACACTTGTAATTTGTTGGCATAAAAATGGTCAAATTCTAAGATATTGAATATCAGCATGAATACAGTAGGTCAAGCCCTAGTGTATACTGTACACAACATCACTGCGTGTGTGTGTGTGCGTGTGTGTGTGTGTGAGACTGACCTGGTCATCGTATCTGTAGGTGAGGAACTGGTCTTCAGTGGTGTCCTCCAGGAAGCTGCCCTGAGGCGAGAGGGCGAACTCTGGCAGGAACACTGCGCTCTGGGGCTGGCTGTCTGCACACTGGCAACACACACACACACACACACACACACACACACACACACAGTGTCAGTGGATCAGTATCCAGGCGGACGCTTGGTAATAATATTAGTCAGATCACGAAATCACTCTGCACCCAGGTCCATACACTTTAAACACACACACAGGCATGCATGAATGGACACACACACACACACACGCACACACACACACACACACACACACCTGGAGCAGCTGGACAGTTGGACTGGAGCGCTCCAGCCAACCCCACAGGACTGTATCGCGAGTTATAAATCTGGATCTCAATCTGTCCCAGGTTAATTTAGTGAGCTGAAACCTGGACCCAACCGGTGTTTTCTAAACAGATGCTGTGAAATCATCTCCCCAAACAGGCCGGGGCCCCCCTATCCAATTGCTCTCGACTCACAGGAGAGAAAAGCTGCGCTCGGATATTACCAAACTCTCTGCTGATTCTTCATAAATTCTGCTACACTTGAATATTTCATATCAATTTCTCTGTGATTTATAGAACAGTCGGCGAGTGTGTATTTCATACGCTGGATTTTTGGATGATCAGCATAATCCAAAGGCTGGGAGGAGAAGACTGATTATCAGGCTAACAGGGACCGGACTGGAGCTGTGCTGCACACTGAGAGAAAGAGAGAGAGAGAGAGAGAGAGAGAGAGAGAGAGAGAGAGAGAGAGAGAGATTGGATGGGAATAACTGGCATCTGGCATTAGAGAGCCCCAGTCATTCCCGAGAGGGCGTGTTTGTGTGTGTGTGTGTGTGTGTGTGTGTGTGTGTGGGTGTGTGTGTGTGCATGCATACAGGCCACTTGAATTGTGTGAGAGAGAGATGATCCACCATTAAGATTACTGGGAGTGGTGTCTCCTGCAGGCTTTTAGAGCCACTTAGAGGCAGACACAGCACAAGTGCCACTGGTATGCATTTCCCTGAGGACTGTCTGAGGACTGGCACACTTTCATCAGTTACTAACCTCTTGACTCTCCCTCTCTATTCCTCTCTCTCTCTCTCTTTCTCTCTCTCTCTCTCTCTCTCTCTCTCTCTGTGTGTGTGTGTGTGAAGGAGTTCAAGTGTTCTAGTTTCTCTCACTGTTCTCTATCACTGAGAGAACAGATTAAACTTGAATGGAATGAATGATTTTTTCTTTCTATTTCCTCATCATGCCACATACAACGGCCCTCGCATATTAAAGGTGCTACATGTAGCGTTTTAACATCAATAAATCATGACTGTGTTCGTTCTGAGATGTTAGTATAATTACCATAAACAAGTGAGGGCATTGCCAAGAAGATTGACAGCCTCTACATGGCATTTTACATTGTGTGACACTGGTGGGAAATCTGCTGGATTGCTTTACGGCACAAAAAAGGAAGAGGGGGCTGTTGTTCCAGTGTAAATGGAGCTAAAGGTTTCTGGCAATGGCAGATGGAGGAAGGAGTGAAAGGCCGATAGAAAACATGTTTATCCTCTTCGGTAAAGAGAAAGAAAGCAGAGATGTTGTGTATGATGGACGGATGAATGAACAAACCAACAAATAAAGGGACGGAGACCGAGCCACAGTTTCCCCTCCCACTAACAAATTAGATGCCAGATGATATTTTGTCATTATTTGGGTGAGCACTGGCTAACTGCCCAGCGGGAGGAAAACTCTGAATGGCACATGGGGAGGCACAGTGAGTGCGGCTGCACAACTTATTGAAAAAATATTGAAAACGACTGGCAGTTTCCATATCGCACAAGGTTTCAATTTTAACTAGAGGTGAAAAGGTGTTTCATACAGCTTCTTGAATGAGATATGTTTTTTTCTGTGGAGACGTACTGGTACAAATTAAGTTGCATGTTGAGGAAAATCTTCCATTTTATTTAAACTCAGCAAATCCATTCATCCTGCTCCCTCCATCCTTTTTATAAATTAATAATAAATAAAAAAAAAGCTGAAATAGCTGGGTCCTCATGCAATTGCAGTATTCAAGTGAACTTAACGAAGCGTCAATTTTGTGGAGCAATTTTGCGGTCTAGACTAGTATGTCTCGGTCAGGTCGCCCTACCCAGCCTCCATGTTGCATCCCCCAACTACTGAGTACAAACTCTACCCAGCCAACATTTAGATGTTGAATAGATGTTGATATGACGGCCTGCACCAACATTGAAAACCTGTTTAAACACAGCACCAATAAGAAAGAGACAACATCCAGGACCTAAATATCTTTCTGATATCTGATATCATTTAAAGAGTAACTTAACACCAAACCCAGATCTGAGTAAAACCTGACACCTAATGGCAAAAAGCATGCTACTGAAATTACCATCTGCTATTGGCTGATCTTTAGTGCCATGTCACCACCTGTTGTACCCTATAGAAGGTGACATCACCTGGTACCAAAGATCAGCCTGGAAATACTCAAGTAAAGTGCCAGTACCTTGAACTTGTACTTGAGTACAGTACTGGAGTAAATGTACTTAGTTACTTTCCACCTCTGTTAACCCATGATTTACAATGAGAACAACTCTCTAGATGAAAAAATAAAAAGACACCCGGTTGATATCTGTGGACTATCTGTGGTGCATTTTCATCACCTCAACTTATTGTACCAAGTGGTCATACAGCGACCCTCTCCACACATACTGGGAGTAGTGGAGGGTGCAGTGCCTTGCTCAAGGGCTTAATCTTCCCAGCTGGTCCAGGGATTCAAACCGGCAACCTTCTGGTCACAAGCCACCTTCTCCGCCCCAATATGAGGCTGTTAGGGAAGGACAGGACATCAGCTGATGTGAACTGAGTGACCTTTCACTCCAAACGCACACACACAATCACACATACACCCACATAATTATGCACACACGCACACACACTCAGGCCTAGCCTAAACAGAGCCCATGTGTGACCCCCCTCAAACCCCCCTCCGCCCCCTCAGCCCACCCCCGATACTCCTAAGCACACAACCATCTGCTAAAACTATGACTCCCAAAGCCCATATGTCTGAACAAGACCAACCAAAATAAACACCTCAGCGCTCTTTCTCTCCCTTTCTGTTTCTTTCATCGTCTCACGCACACACAGGTGCATGGCTTTCACGTCTGCGTCCGAGACTTCAAACATTTCATCGAGACGTTACACGACTATGTATATGCATGTGTGTGTGTGCGCATGCGTGTGTGTGTACGTGAGAACCTCTGCACGTATGTGCCTACAATATGCACGTCTCTTCAAATGTGTCCCTCGTGTTAAATTAGCTCCGTTTAAGGCTTTAAATTGTATCCAAATGTCTTCCCTGCAGCTTTTAGGGGTCTTAATCATTTAACCATGTAATGCAGCTGTAAAGTTAGATAGAGGTATTGACAGGTTCTTTACATTTGGTGATATTTAGTGGAGGCAAGGTTGGAAAGTAAGGCAAATGAAATAAGGCAAATGTCATAAATTCACCTACAAATGTGAATGGGACCAGCAGTAGTGTTGTTTTTATTTTCTTTTATATTCATATTACATTACTTGCACTTCCAGTTGGTCACAATAAGTTTGACCCACATGCATGTCTACTCTTCGATGAATACAGAACAGGGTTAATACAATTTGTTTTCATCACATCTGCTCTAATAAACACAATTAAACTTCATGTTCCATAACAATTCATTTCCCGGTGTCTTTTTTCTTAGATTGCCTTTTACAGCTTCACAACGTTCATTAGCTATGTTCAGTCAGAAGGAGACCGGTTTTGCCAACTTTGTCACTTTATTCAGGTTTTTAAATTGGTCTTGGGTTGTATTCCAGGCAGCATTAAATAGGTCTTCAACAGTCTTTAATTAGGCTTTCTGAAACCTGCAGATACCCTGCGAGCGCGAGTCAAATAGGTTCTTCCCATTTCTTTTCACTGCTGCTGATAATGCAAAAAAGGGAATATCGAAGGAGTACAAGCGCTACATGGGGGTTGAGTTTGGACCACTGCCCTACATAATGTGCAGCCCTGCATAGAGCCTCGCGGCAGTGTGATTTGTCATCGCATACAGAGGGCTAAGTCCATATCGGGCCACACACACACACACACACACACACACACACGCACACACGCACACACACACACACACACACACAATCACCCATAGGCACCAGCACTTATATGGACATAGTTACATGCCAGCACACTTCTGCCCTAACATACACACACACACACACACACATGCACGCACGCACACAGAAACACACACACACACACACACACACACACATGCACTCACACAGAAACACACACATACACACACACAATCACCCATAGACACTGGCACTTACATTATATGGGTACATATCCCCACACATCTACATACACACATGCAGGCATACACACACACACACACACACACACACACACACACACACAGAGTCAGGTCGTCCTGCTGTGAAGTTACTGAGTCGTGGCGGTGCAGCCCACCGTAAAGCGGCTCCCCTAATTGAGTTTACACACCAGTGGAAGGACAGTGTCAGGACAGCCTTCACCCTGCCAGCACCCTGCGGCGGCCGGTTCACTCTGGATCACTGGGTCACTTCAGACGAGCCAATACTGGGATAATACCAGGAGAGCGCAGCCCACCCCGGGGGGACGACATACCGTACCGCAGGAGGCGGCTGTTACATACAGTAGGAGGCATTAGGCGGTAATGCCATCAGAGGAACTCCTCAGTCGTAAAATCCGCGACCGAGAGCCTCGTGCGGCATGTCAGAAAATCAACTTGACTTGATTTTCTGCTTTGATTTTCTGCCTTTTTCGCACACAGAAGGACGGGGAGATCTAAACGATATCCCAGTCATCTCCATCTGATGACCATCGCACACGCTACAGCAGGGGTTCTGAAATGCTTTCATGTCAAGTCCACCAGCGATGATTCGGTCCGTCCTCGCTGGAAATTCCCCCCCCCGCTGATTTTTTAGCCGATTTAAATTACCTTGATCTTCGGTAATTTAAAATGTAGCCTAGTGCAAGGCTCTTAAATGAGGAAGCCCACACAGGGACGATGATTGATTTTAAATCAAGTTGATTTAAAATGTATTTGGAGCCTAGACAAAGCCGACGTTTCCTCTCCTCGGGGTGTGCTGTTTTTGTCCTATTATAGTGTCTTGTACTGCTGATTCCTATTGGGAATCAATGCACTGCAAACTCATACTTGTTCATCAGTTTTTTTTTCTCACCTGCAAGGACTTGTACTATAATTTAAAAATGTAAAAATGCCCTTTTTCCTTGCACATCTAAAAGCTATGTTTCAATAGCAGCCCACTGTCCCACAATACGGGCCACTAACAAATTGGCTTCCTCTATTCTTTTCCTGTACAGAATGAACCTGCTAGCTTTTCTTTCCTTTCTGTCATCACATAAAATGGTCACACAGATTCTTTTGTTGTTTACCTAATCCGGCGTACAAGGCCGGCTACTGTAAGCTAATCTTTTCTTATTATAGAGGCTGTATGAAGGTATGACAGAGTGGGATGAGAGGCTTTGATCTCATCGTGTCTAAATATACAAGATCTATTTTGACCCTAAAGACCCAGTCCAGTATACAGCTGCACTTCTCACCTCAGTACTGTCCTCTGAAGATGTTTTCTACTTTACACTGGTGGGATCTGAAAGTTGCAGGGAGATAATATTTTCTGTCTGCTTCTGTATGTGTATACCCATAATAGCACTTCAAAATTGCAGTGCTATTATGGGAGTGGAAAAAGTGGAAAAAAAGCTGCCAATGGGGTGAGATAATTTCAAATTTCTACTAGAAACAAGACTGTCAATACCTTGAAACAAGGCAGATTACTCCACTAGTATCCAGATAATGTCACTTGATTCAAGAAAATTCTCAAATTACCTCACTCCACTGGCAGATTTCTTCACTTGTTTCAGGTAAAATAAAATTTTAAGACTCAATACTACAGTCAGTAAACAACTTAAGATGGATGCAGTGAGTACAGCAATAACACAATTTTATCCATGTTCAACACTGCTGCTCCAAGTGTGTTTGTATGTGTGTGTGTGTGTGTGTGTGTGTGCGTGTGCGTGCGTGCGTGCGTCTGCATCTGCTGAAGATACAAGGAGCCAAGAAGTCATTGTTAACAGGTGCTGTTTTTAACCATGAATGGGCTTTTCTTAACGGGTGATGGTCCTGGTGTGTAACCTGAACTCTGGACTGATACAGCCGTGAATGCAGCAGATTGGAGTTTTAGTTATACAAGTATTTCTCAGAGACAGAGCTGCTCTGGAGGCAGAAATACTCTCATTGGGCGGAGCCAAAGAATCTCAGTAAGTAATTTACACTGAAGCCCAGTGAAAAAGGGAAGGGGTAAGAGAGGTGGAAGCTAATATTATAAAGCTATGAAGACAACTCAAGCTCCAATCTGCACATACTAGATGTCACAGCTTTTGTTTCCAGCAGCAGAGGAGATAACGTGTGTGTACAGTATGTGTGTGTGTGTGTGTGTGTGTGTGTGTGTACGGCTGGGTCTGTGTACATGTGTGTATGTGATTTTGAGTGCATGTGTTGCAGTGCGTCTACACCACCTCCCGCACTTAAAACAAAACAAAACACAGCTTGCTTCCTGAGATAATTAAGAGACCCTTGAAGATATGAGGGCTCTATAGAGAGCACCCTAAATAGAACACAAGGGACACTGGGTGCTGGAGATATGTTGTTGGATTAATTGAGGCCAGGTTGGCCCACGCTCCCTCGATGTGGTCCACTTTGAGTCCGCTGAACCTGCCGGAACATCTTATCAGGCTGATGTTGCAGGTCACAAGAATGCTAAATGGTTTTACAGAGAATACAGAATAGTCTAAAGCTGCATTCCTGTCCTGTGGGAATAACCGTCACAGCGACTTGATGAACTTGGAAGTGTTCACAAACTGGTTTGCAGCCGTCAAGACGCCATGACTTAAGTTTGCCGTAGACTTTGGTTGCTCCTGGTCAGCTTTTTCATGCTTAACATACATTAAATTAGTAAGTGATACATTAGACTTCATGTTTTACAGCAAAACAAATGTCAACCACAAACCAAAATCCAGCAAGTCGCTCTGTCCTGCCCTGGCATTTTAACAGTTTTGACTACAAAATGACTTCTGTGATGAAAATTGTCTCTGAGTTCCCAAGTAGGCTAATATTTACCATCTGAGGCAAACGGCAGTCTCTAGTTGGAAGCTCTCCTCTACCCTCTTTCCCATATGCATATGATATGAATGCAGTAGTAGTTAAGTGAAAAACTCCAGTTATTCCAGTAACCTGCGTAACCTCTCTATGCTTATCAGAATGGAGTTAAGAGCAGCCAAATTGCACCCAAGAGACGCGGAAGTGGTGCTGAGCGAAGGAGCCGCCTTCAGAAGAGGTAATTTATCACAGCAAGACAGAGGTGAAGGGTCAAGATGACCATTCCAACTCACAGCGTCTGAACACTGTTCTTGTTAAGTAGTCTCAGTGTAAATGCAGTATTAAGGGACAGCTATAAGGAACTTCACCATGTGTTAAAACTAGTTCATGTACTGCTGCTCAGGCCGCCTCTCACTGCAGTAAAGATATATGTTTTTTCCATGCTTCTTTGGCTGGATGAGAACCATAGGCGTAATTGTTGCAACATGTTTCAGAGTTGTTGCTGATAATTTAAAGCTGCACTGGGCAATTTTGCACGTCGGCCGACCCAAATAGCAGCGAGAGGTAACTGTTTTAATTTTCACTAAGACCGAGATTGTGGTTGCACTTACTGCATGACTCCTATTCATTTAGTGTTAGTGACAGCTAAGGTTTGCTAATGTTTGAGTGGAGGCTCCCAGCGAACCAAACCCAGTTTCTTGCAATCCCTGCACTACTTTCAGAACAAAGAAGCATATAAATGTTGCATTGAACTACACTGGAGGCTCACCCTGGGAAACTGTCTTTGAACACTTCAAGCCCGTAATTCTCAACAACATGCCTTTGGACTGCATGCAACCAGCACCTATGCACCTGGACACTGTCAGAGTCCACCTTGCATCCTGGGTGAACGGATTATAACTGGAGCAAAAATGCATAAAATCCAGATATAAACGTACCCAAAATGCGAGAGAGAGAGACATATTTGACCACATTACAGTAACAACAAAGTGTGCATGCAGTGCGTCTCTACATCACATATAGGAGCTCCGTAAACAAAAATAAATGTAAGCATACAGATCCAAGCAGGAGGATTACGCAAATCAAATCAAGCTCAGATAGTAAAAAATGGATTGTCAGGATACTCATGGATGGGGAACAAGCGAGACAAGGTGTTTACTGTCAATTGTAAAACATGTAAATATTACAGAAGGAAGCGACATGTGCAGCAATCTACATTTTGGTGAGGGAAAGAGAAATTGCATTTCATTCTGTCTATACCAGAGATGCATTTTAATGTTAAAGCTAAATCAGATCTAGACATAATCCAGATGCAAGATGCATGTTAATGCCAGGTGGAAGAGAAGCCGGAGAAAGTGCCCATGCTACAAATTATTTTGTATTATACTGTTTTGTTTAGCGAGAAGGCTGCAACAGTGCAGCTCTGGTTAATGGAACTGCTCTATACGTCTTAATTATAGAGTTAATAAATTATTACTTTGGTTCTACTTTAGTTGACATTTATCATCTTTTATTCTCATCTGTCTGGGCATCTGCCCTTTTGAATGTCGAGTCATTCCAAGCCATCTTTTTGGAGACTAGGAGACCGCAATCTGCACCGCACACACACACACACACACACACACACACACGCACACCATCAGCAAAGGAACATTTCCTCTTCCCATCACCACAGTAACGCTTCTTCAACTCACCGTCTCAGCGGTGATGGATAGCTGTTATAAGAAACCGTCCAATGAAAGCAGGCTATAATGGGCTGTGCCGTCCAATGAGGAGGGGGTTTAATGGCGTGTGACACCCGTCACCCGTTGCATGTAGTAATAGAGAGGTCTGGGGAGGTTGGGCCTTTTACGAGGGCGAGCTGGAGTGCTTTTACTTCTCCACACAGACAACAAACACCGCTCAGGGTAAACAGAGAGAGGTCAGCGGTGGGGGTGAGAGAGGATAAAAAAAAGCAGAGAGAGAGAGAGAGAGAGGGAGAGAGAGGGGGAAAAGCCACAGAGGGGAGAGAGGAGAGGGAATGAGGGAGAATAAATAGAAAAATGAGAGGATGAGGAAGAGGAGAGCCACAGATTCCACCCAGCTGATTGGCAGAGCCCCAGAGCAGAGCAGAAACAGAGCTAACGGGTTGGAGTGAATGGCCACACTGTCCATGTCTATGAAAGAGCTTTTCAGGCATGCCTCAGACCTGCTCCTCTCTCTCTCTCTCTCTCTCTCTCTCTCTCTCTCCCTGCACACACACATGCACACGCGCTCACACACACACATGAACCATGTATGCAGTGGCTGTGAGGGGTGAAGAGGTGACCGGGGACTGCCTGGCTGTGCGGTGTGTGTGGACATAAAGTGATCTTTTCACTTCTCACCTTTGGCTGAAATACCAGCGCTGACATTGAACCTGAGCTGGAGGTGGATCTGTGCATGTTCGTGTGTGTGAGTGTGTGAGAGAGTGAGAGATAAACAGGTCAGGAATTCAGTCTGAGAGAGTAGTCGTCTCTCTACAAGAAGAGTCCCCGAACTTGAGTCCTGCCCACTGGATCTTTCAGAAAATCCCGCATAGTATTCGATGGAGATATCCTAAAAAATGTTGGGGGAATCAAATAATATCAAAGAACTGAGGTGACCACAATTAGTAGTTGGATGTCAGACCACCAGAAGAATTTCTATTGATCATATTTTCATCATGTTGAGAGTCTAGCGCAGTTTAACTAGCTGCAGAAACAGAGGAAGAGAGACGGACATTTCAGCACAATGACTCTGGCTTAGCCATCCCTCTGCCACATGTGTTTTATTAAACCTTATTTTAACATTAGCCTGCCGCTCTCTAGAGCCTCCCATTCTTACTTAAACACATTCACGTGCTCCACTGACTTAAGCCTTTATCTGTAACATTGCGAGCAGCTGCTTACTAGTTGCTCCTCTAGGAGAGATAAATCCAAGACAGGGGGAGCAGAGAGCGGTCAGGAGACATTACAGGTTAACAAGTTAATGGCAAAGGTAAAGAACTAAATGAAACTTAATAAAGCCACACGTGAAAACGGCTCTTGTTCCTCCCGGCCAGGAAGGAAGGAGAGAAAGAGGGGGAAAGGAGGTGGCGAGCAAGGGCTCAAATAATAATAAACCCCAGAATCCCAATGCACCAGAAAGACGTGAAAAGATAACTACATTCCAGCCGTAATGAATCCACTACTGAATAATAAACATGGACCAAACTGTGAATAAATAATGACAATGCCGATAACGGCGGCGGGGTTCGCCCCACTCGGCAGGCCACATGGTCAAAATTACATTATTCCAGATGGATATCTTAATCGGTCCTCGTCTGGGTTTGGGTTTCCTTTGAACAGAGCTGCCTCTGAGAGCGTGGAGGAGCCGCGGGGGGGGGGGGGGGTGATTGACATCGAGAGCCCGGGCCCGGCTTTGGCACTATCGCCCGTGAGGATCTAATGGACTCAAATTTGTGAAAGTTCACTGAAAAAAACAACCCATTTCTCCAGGCGTAGGCGCTGGAGTGCGCCGGTTCATTTCACGCAAAGGGGGGGGGGGGAGATCCACAACAACAATATGTAAAAAACACACAGCGAGCCCACGAGGCCCCTTGAAAGTTGTCGGAGGGGCCCCCCGTTCACGCGGCGCCGTGAACCCGTCCCTGACACCCCAGATAAGAGCCACCGCAACAGACCCGGATCACAGTCGGTTTTGTTCTCATTAGGCTTTGGTAACCTGGGGTTCCTGACAGGAGGAGGATTTGCTAAACGTAACTCGGCTGCTCTCTGCACTTTAAAAATAACTCAACCTCAAGACTGCGCTGCCAAACAGACAGAATCCTCATCTTTCTCTACTTGGAAGAGTCTGTCTTGGACGTCTGAGGCTTTTTTCTTTCGCTTTTTTGTCGCATTCATACTGGGCTGAAAGACGGAGCGGAGGCAAACGTATAGTGGTGGTAATGATGATGGTAAAATTGACTGCAACAGCAGAAAGAGCTGCAGTAAAAGTTCAAATACTTCAACTTTTTGCCATCTGCCACTCTTCAGCTTTTTTTTTTAAATTGGAACAGCGAAAACTAGAGCTTGATAACATGCTGTTTGTGGGAATAGTTTGAGTAAAACCATCTTGTGACCTCCAAATGTGCATGTGGACTACAAATGTCTGATCTTTAAAGGTGCTGCGTGTACCATTCTAACATCAATAAATCATTGGCACATTAATTAGTATAATTACTGTAAACAAACAAGACCAGGGCCAAGAAGACTGGCAGCCTCTATTGGCCTCTACACTGCATTTTACACTGTGTGACATCAGGGAAATCTACTGGATTGCTTTATGGCACAGAACAGGGAGAGGGTTTCTGTTCCAGAGCAAACGGAGCTAAAGCTTTCAGAGTTTCTGGCAACGGCAGATGGTGGAAGGAGTGGAAGGCCGATGGGAAAGTCACTTCCAACGAGTTTATCCTCTTCAGGGAGGGGGAGGGGGGCAGGAAATTTATGGGAAATGTAGTTTTAATTTTGAGAAACACTAGCACTAACAATACAACTGGTGTAAGATAGAGGCTAGCAACCATCTCAACCACAGTCTAATTTGTTTATGGTCATTTTAACCAAGGTATCACGATTCATTTGACAATGATATATTGATGTTTAAAAATGCTACAAGTTGTACCTTTAAATTTTGAAAATCCGATGTAAACAAGCCGATGCTGTACAGCTTGACAGAACGTGACCCAGGAAAACAGCTTTTTACCACTACAATGTAAAAGCCCAATCGCTCTCTGTGTCCTTTTGTCCCCGCAGTCCCTGGCTGCTCTTCGCAGTCCCTCCCCGACTCTATCATCGTTTTCTGCACACAATGGCAATTGCGACTGCATTCCTCGAAGCCATAGCTCATAGCTTGTTGGCATCACAGACAATGCTGTTTTCAGAGGAGGGTGAAAGGAAAAGCTGGGTGATTTTCGTCCGGTTGTTGTTTTTGTGTACGGGGGGAAAGAGGAAGGGTGCCGGTGAGGGGGGGTGGGGGGTGGGAGGTGTCGGGTAGGGGTGGGGGGTGTGTGACTGCAAGGTGAGGTGGGAAAAAGGGAGACTCAAGTAGATGGGGTTGTGTTTGAACAGCTGCGACCGGGCTGAAGGATGACAGGAAGAGGCTGGCACCAGGAAGGCAGCCTACAGGCCGGGGCCAACAGGAAAAGAGCACAAACAGACGGCGGGCGGTGGCGGAGGAGTGCAGTTCACACTTTGTCACTCCTCTCCTCCCTTTTTTCTGTTTTTCTCTCTCCATCACTGTCTCCACAACCCCCCCTCCACCCAGCCGCAATCCCTCACTTCTCCGCTCCCCCCGCCTTCTGTTTTGTGCGATAATGCCAGTAAACAAGCTCCGTCTTCTTTATTCTGCCGCATTTCTCCGCCATTCCGTTTCTAATTGCCAAAAACAAAGTGCTGCGCAATATTAGATGAATGCGGCTAATACAGGAAGGAAGTCGAACAATAAAGAAGTGAAGAACAATCGGCGTATAATCGGCTAACAGCGGTCACCGGGATCTTTGCCTCCAAACGCACCATGTTTCTTCTTTCAGTACAGTGTGGAGGGCGACTGAGGAAAGCTTACGAAACTCACAAAGCCTGCAATTTTGTCCCCCAAAAAAGGCGAAGGGAGCGGCCGCGTTAGGTCAAGTCCAGGAAAAAAGTAAAAGGCAGGGAAAGAGGAGGAAAAAGATGGAGAGAAACAGAAAGGGAAAGAGGAACAACGGACGGCCGAGGTCAATGAAAAGCGAGCTCTAAATCTTGCAGCACGTCTAGAAAAACACCCTGACAATAAAAGGCAATCAGGCGTGATTCTAATCCCACATCTGCTTGTGATAATCCATGCAGCTAGCCAAGCGTACACCCTGCACCCCCCCACCCCCACCCCACACACACACACACACACACACACACACACACACACACACACACCCCCCGCCCATCTCATCTACCCCGAATCATTCCTCTATTGTCCACTGTGCCCAAAACATTCCTTCACCTCTCAATTTAACGCGTGAAGTCGCGGTAATACATTCAACTTTTCAGATGGTAGATATAAATAGAATCTAACGGCAACTTTTCTCATTGCCCTCCACAGCAGCCATTTGTGATAATATATTGCAATATACTGTAGTTTCAAATACAGTTCAAACGTGCTTGATTTTCCCAGCCACACATTCATGTAATATGAGAGACATCAAGCGCCTCATCAAGTCAGGATATTTGTATCCATCCGGACAACAAGTTTTCTCATTGCCCTGCTAAGCAGACGTAATATATTTCAATATACAAATATGCAGGTGAAGCATGCGCAGTTTGCCCAGCCACACATTTATACAGCCTCAGAAAGTGGAAGCATTTTCTGTAATAGGAGAAAAATTGAGTGCTCTTCATTAAACCAATTTATGCACTTTCTGCAGTGGGAGACTGTGCCTGTCTCTCTAACGAACCAGTTCCGCATTACGAGAACAGTGCTTTTGAATTGAGGTTGCTGATAGGCAATGTTTCGTGCCCATATTCAGTATCTTAAAATTTGACTGTTTACCAAAAAAATTCAAAGAAAATACAAGAATACACATTTTTTATTCTTGTCAGGGTGGAAAAGCCTCTGAAACAGCATTAAGACCATCGTGGGACACTAAAACTCTCCACTGAAAGTCTGGATGATGATGATAACAACAACATCAAAACATTTTTGAATCAAGGCTTAAGGTTTTTCCATTGACAACCAGTGTAGTATTAATCAATTCCACAATAAATATGGAATAGGCTTGGGCGATATCCAAAATTTAATATCGCGATACCGTCCTGCCAAAATATCACAATATACAATATTATCGTCGTTCAGTCTTTTTTTTTTTTTACTTTTTTCTGTTTTTTTTTTTCTAAATGACATAAAATTTCTAGGATATTAATAATAATCATTATTATTATTAGCCTATTAACAGCCTTGGAGCATTGGAGGAAACAATGGCCATTTGGTGTAATTTGCTCATTCAACAGGTTGATTATGAAACAGGGGAACCCACTTGAAGTAAAATGGCAAATTTTTCACTACCGCTATGATTTTTTTTTTTTTATATCCTACCACTAGTATTATAGGTTTATAAGTTTAAAAGTTTGCACAATTGTGATCTAAGGAACACATGGTGCCGCAGCCCAGTGGGGTAGAGAAAGGTTTGAAAAGGGGGATATCGCGATATTCGATATTATCAAATATCGGGCCAAGCCTAATATGGAATCAAGCAAACTGCATCATATCAGAGGTGGACGACACTGACTGGGACCAGATCTGATTTTTAATAAAAGGCCAATATTGGTCCCCTATATTGGTCTAACTCCACCATTCATGCTGTGCAGGCCTGTAGCTGTGAGCTGAGATACTGTCAGCAGCAGTGTTTTCACTGCCGTGTGAACAGACGCTGTGAAACCTTTTTATTACACTGTGCAGAGTCAAGTGTGCTGGTGTGTTTCTGTTCATTCATAATTAGAATGAGATAAAGAGGCAGATGGTGCAAGAGCTCAAAAGGAGGAATCAGTTGGACTTGATACACAGTCAGCATGGATACAAATTAATTTGGATATCACATCTGCTGACACATGCATGCTCAGGCGATACTGAACCTGCATTAATATTACAATCTCTCTCTCTCTCTCTCTCTCTCTCTCTCTCTGTTCTCTTTCAGTGGCATCTGAGAGAAGAAATTAACCATGAATGAATGAATGAATGATTGCGTGCCCCTCCCATATTAAATAACACGTCAAATTACATTGTTGCAGTTACTATGTTGAGTATTGGATAATTGCGCATGCACACACACATACACACAAATGCACACACACGCGCACTTACAAAACACACGCACACACATCTGCAGTCACGCGCACAGATTCAGACACACACACACACACACACACACATATACACAGCTTAAGAGGACTCTTGTTCTTCTGCTTACAGATCGGGACTGATCCACAGGGGTGTGTGTGTGTGTGTGTGTGTGTGTGTGTGTGTGTGTGTGTGTGAGAGAGAGAGAGAGAGAAACTAATTGGAAAGCAGATGAAGGCAGGGTGGGAAAGCCTTACTAGAAACACCTGTCTATCCCCCTTCACACCAGTGGCTTTTCATTCTGCTAACCGATATCCCTTTATATCCCTTCTAAGGGCCTCGCATGTACGGCTCCTATACTGACATGAATCAAGCGAGGGAGCCGGCGCGAAGACGGATGAGATGCTAAAGGTTAAAAAACAAGGCGAGACGAGACGAGAGGAGAGGCGGTTTCATTTGCAATATGCATGCCGCTCTGTACCATCATCTATAAAGCATAATCATACCCAGCCAACATCAAGACGTTGAGCAGATATGACAGCCTAGAAAACCTGTATAAATATAACACCAGAACGAAAGCTGAGATGACGTTCATAGCTGATATGAGTTGAGAACAGTTCCCAAAGCTGTTTTCATATGAGTTTTCGCCCTGCCATAATCATATTGTGAAACTATTGTGCTTGTTGAACTTGGCCGCTTCCTGCAAGTTGCCATCTGTCAGACGCTTACTGGGTAGAAACATAAATGAGTTTACGCACTACTAAGTTATATAGATGTTATTTCAGATGTGCACGTGCAAGCCATGCAGTGTCACAACTGATCAGGTTTTCTGAGGCCGATTCGATTGGCGATTTCTTTAACAGTGTGTTCGACCGATAACCGATCCAACCGCCTACTGAAATGATGCATTTTACCCAGAATTTCTACTAACAACGGCACATCATGTAAAAGTGCACAGCAAGCAGAAATAGCAACATTCCAATATAGCACTGTGTTCTTATGGCTGCCTATCCATATGTAAATAAATCAAAACAGTAATTAAATGTTAGTGTGCGCTTGATGACTGAGGTGTTTACTCACCTACTGACACTGGTAGCGAATGAAAGGTTTGTCATTGCGGCAGCACAGACTCTGCCTTCTGTCCAGTATAATAAACTGGTTCTAATCTATGATCAGAGGCTGTGAAATTCAAAACACAACATCAGAAGTGAACTGCCAAGCGGACGACATGCCCACGCTGCTGATGTGCCCACAGCTGCAAACTGGCTCTTTCTTGATCCGGCAATTTGAAAACTTCTTTTTTCAGGCAGTTGAGACGGTGATCAGCCAATCACAGATGACCTATTTAGGAAGTTTACGATCAGTATTATGATAAGTGGCCGATCGATGGATGCACCCCCTACTCACAACCACAAACTTTGTGCACCAGCATGCACCGAAATATCCACCTTCGCTACAATTTTACCAGGCATTTACCTGGTGCTCTTAGCCACGGCAACTTACAGTGAGTTTGAGAGTAGAATAAAGCAGTAGAGCAATAATAAAGCGGTAGAAAACGCAAATGCTTCCAGCTGCACACAGACCGCTCCCAGCCAGCTAATTCACATTTCTCCCTCTGTCCCTCTGGAGGAAGGCTTAAGGCTATCAGGAAGGATCTCTCGGTTTCATCACAGCACCTATCTTGGTGAGTTTGGCCTCTGCAAATCATTGGTATTTTATTTGATTCTATCGATTTATACCTATTTATTGATCATTTTATTTTGAAACATGCCACTTTTACATGTCTATTAAGTGGCCTTGCCTGACTGATTGGTGTATTTATGGCTGTCAATGGCACTGAATACATTATATAGGGTGTAGAAATTAGGGTTTCGACTGATATGGGTTTTTGAATGCCGATATTTTTAAACTGAAGTCACTAATAGCCGATATTTTGTGCTGATATGCAATGTGTTAACATAACATTTAGACCATCATGGGACACTAAAACTCTCCACTGAAACCCAGACTAATGAAATTAATTTAGGTGACGAATTAATTTTGAAAAACTGTAAATGAACTACAGTAAATGAATAAATAACAAGTAGGTTTGATTTCATTGTAGCTTTTCTGTAGCAGAGAGGAACCTCCATCATATCAGAGGTGGACAACATGACTGATATCTGATATTTCATAAAAGCAAATATCTGCAAACCCCATTATATCAATGTAACCCTAGCAGAAATCTTGACCCTTGAAGCTTCAAACTTCATCACCAGCATTACAAGCAACCAATAATAAGGAGTGCAAGGATCATCAGAGGTCACAACAGCCAGAAAACAGCCTCACTAGCGTTGGTATCAACACACCCGCTCCAAATAAAGATCCCTCTGCCCCGTTGGTGCGATCACCGAGAACACCAGGTCCTCTGCAGCCTGTTGTCAGGGATTAAGCAGCTTCTATATTTGCCAGAGAAAAGCCTTTGCAATGTATTGGCTTCATAAAAGGAAGTGACATTGGCCTCGGCACACACTGTACACCGGCACAAAGAATCCAGCAACCTTTCACCATCCACTGACCAACCCAACTGCCTTTTCACCTGCGCAAAATCTATAGAAATTCACAGAAAATTTGAAAAAATGCATCCATCCATCCTCCCATCCATCCATTTTCAGTACCTGTGTGAAAATGGACAGCAGGGAGAGGAGCAGGACAGCCTCCCAGAGGATGAGTGACTCCATCTTCATCTTCATCTTCATCTTCCCCCAGGTCATGGTCTCTCTAACACTGGGTGGGCTCCAACCTGTGGAGAATGAAATGCAAGGCTCAACAAAATGTTCATCTGCAGCTGTGTGTTCCAAGCTTCACACTGTAAATCCTTATGGGAACAACAGTCTACTGCTACCATAGGAGATAGAAAATAGAACCATAAAGTATAATCAGGTCACTGTAAACTTATTATATAGCGCCACACACACACTGTCAGCCCTTCTGGGAATAGCATAGGAATAATATAGGGATTCCTCGTTGGGCTTGTGCGCAATAGATCAGGGGAAGCAAAGGGAAATTCACCTGCATCAACACATACTGTGCCACAGTGACTGGGGCCGTCATGCATTTTTTTTTTCCAAGTATGTTAAGTATTGCATGGAAGTGTGTGCATGGATCACAAGTTTCAAAGTTTCTAACTGTAAAAAAAAAAAAAAAAAAGCTGTCGGGGCTATGGTCTCCGTTCATGGCATTATGCGCATCAGCAGCATCAAGAGCTGACATGGTGCATTTGGCACTAAAGCCGTGTTAATTGATTGCAATAACCGCAGGGAAACAACAGCGCTGTCAAGCTGACGTGATGAATGATAGGTATCACCTCAGCGGTTGGGGGAGAAATAAACACCTTACCTTCTGGAGGGAGGAACAGGCTTTGCGCTCCCTATGCGCTCATATGGAGATCCACATCAGTAAATTTCTCCCCTCCTATAAAAAAAAAGCCCGATTTGCCACCAAGCCCCGATCCCCCGGTGTTCAGAACATGGGCCAAAAAAAAAAAGAAATGTCCAAAAAGTTAATAGATCGGAGCGATGAAGTGCGAGAGAGATGACCTGCCTGTAGTTTGGTTCTCCTGTAAAGTGTCTCCAGGCTCTGAGCGGCGCAGAGCCCCGTCTAGCAGCGCTGTGACACAAGTTGGGACCAGCGTCAAGCTAGACGCGATGACAGACGCGACATCCGGTTACCGCTTTCAAAGTAAAGCCCGTTATTGGCCAACGTGTTGCAATGTTTTGTTTTTGAATCCTTCATTCTTTCTTTTTTTCTTTCTTTCTTTCTTTCTTTCTTTCTTTCTTTCTTTTGTTATTTCTTTATTTCTTTCGTTCCCTCTTGCTTTCTTTCTTTCTTTCTTTTTCTTTCTTTCTTTGTTTTAGTTTCTTTCATTATCTTTCTTTCTTCCTTTCATTCTTTCTTTCTTTCTTTCGTTCTTTCTTTCTTATGTTCTCTCGTTTGTTCGTTCGTTCGTTCTTTCTTTCTTTCTTTCTTTCTTTCTGTCTTAATTTCTTTTCTGTTTTTTTTGGAGCAAGAAAAAGCACCAAACTGAAAATAAAGAACATATTTGAGGTGGAATCTATTTCTAAATGAAAACACAATTGTTATTTTATTCCACAAAGTTCCTTTCATAGCAAATGGCAAAGAGTGGCATTTGCCATATTTGATAAGCGAGTCCAAGTTTGATCTTGTAGTTTTTATTATTATTATGAAGGGCAAATATCAAGCAAAACATTTTATCAGATTGGCCAAATAATAATATTTTGTTAGTCACTGCTACACTTTGTCCCCAGAAATGTAGTCAATGTAAGACTATTTGCAATAGCTTAGGGTTCAGACAATTGACGCGCCTGATTAAATGTAATTATACCACTGAGTATTTTGAGCATTTTTGTTGTTCTGTACTCCCCAATAATACATTTTCCAGGTCTTTTCGAAAGTGACACTATTATTTTGAAGGCAAATCGCCTCTTTTCCGGTATCATCCTGGCTGTCTGTGGCAGCTTGACGCAGCGCTGCGTAGGCAAGCTGATGACCAACACCCCCCGTCCCACATGGTATATAAAAAAAAGAAAGCATAGTCAGTCACATTATTATATCTCTACCACCATGCATTATCATGTGCATCACTATAACATTCCTATAGTATTCCTACAAGGTCTTATAGTGTTGTATTCAGTAATGAAATAGTGAATTTCTGGTGGCCTTATTGTACTTTATAGTATTTTCTATCTCCTATGGTATCACTATAATATTCCTATACGGTCTCATAGTCTGACTTCATAGTGTCTTTATCCTACTTGTGGAATTTTCTTTATCCCCTATAGTATTACTATGATATTCCTATAGGGTTTTATCATTTTGCTGTGATGTCCTTCTAAAATGTATAATATGATTATTATGCTTCTTTTAACATCATCACCTTAATGAAAAGAGCTGCCACCACTGCCATCATCATCATCATCATCATCATCATCATCTCACCTGCAAACTTCACATGCAAACCCAGTTTTAAAGAACCTAGACAGATGAAAAGAAAGCTTTGCATGGAGGTTTTTAAAGTAAACCACCAACAGCAGCTTGAAACGCATTAAAATGTTTAGTCTCTCTCCAGTGAATGTATGATGGTGGAGGTACCAGTCCTCTGAAAGCATCCCAGTCAGACCAGTTTCTCACAGCCAGTGGTGTGTGTCAGGGTCCATCATTCACCTGGCTGCAATACAGCGACCCCTCCTCATCCCCCTGCACAGTCCGGCCAAATAGAGCCATCACTCGCCATGGAGCAGGGAGGATCAAAGGGTGTATTGGTGTGTGTGTGTGTGTGTGTGTGTGTGTGTGCCGGAGGGGGGCACGGCTTACCCCTCCACCCCCACCCCGACCCCCAGCGCACCCCCCCACCCCAACCCTTTTATTATGAGGTGAGGAATAGAAGCTGGCAGTGTATGAAGGGAGTGTTTCTGACTTTGACTAATGAGGACATCAGAAAGCCTCAGTGAGCCAAAGAGCTCAAGGCCTCAGTCTGCAGACTCTGCTGCAGGGACGAGCTCACTCACTAACTCACTGACTGACTGACTGACTGACTGACTGACTGACTGGCTGGTACACTGACTGGCTGGTATACTAATTGGCTCCCATACTAACTGACTGTTATACTGACTGATTGGCTAACTGAATGACTGACTGACTGTTATACTGATTAACTGTTACACTGCCTGACTGGCTAACTGAATGATTGACTGTTATCTTGAGGAACTGACTGTTATACTGACTGACTGACAGACTGTTTGACTTATAGTGACTGACTGGTTGACTGACTGACTGACTGACTGACTGACTGGTTGATTGACTACTTGACTGACTGACTAATTGACTGGCTTACTAAATGACTGACTGGTTGACTGACTGACTGACTGACTGACTGACTGGTTGATTGACTACTTGACTGACTGACTAATTGACTGGCTGACTAATTGACTGACTGACTAATTGACTGGCTGGCTGACTGATTAATTGACTGACTGACTAATTGACTGGCTTACTAATTGACTGACTGACTGACTGGTTGGTTGACTGACTGACTAATTGACTGACTGGTTGACTGACTGACTGACTAATTGACTGGCTGACTAATTGACTGACTGACTAATTCACTGACTAATTAACTGACTGACTAATTGACTGGCTGGTTGACTGACTGACTAATTGACTGACTATTAGATTGACTGACTGTTATATTGGCTGACTGACTGTTATACTAACTTACTTTTATCCTCACTAACTGACTAACTGAATTATTAATTTACTGTTATACAGTCAGTATAAGTCAGTCAGCTGGTCAATACCGACTGACCAACTGACTGACTATTAGACTGTTATAATAACTAACTGACTGACTGACTGACTGACTGACTGACTGACTGGCAGAGTGACTGACTGACTGACTGACTGACTGACTGACTGACTGACTGACTGACTGACTGGCAGAGTGACACTGTGCTGACAGGGTGAGCAGGCTGCAGATTTGGACCCAAACTAAACTCACTAGACTGTTTCAGTCCCTCAGCTGTGTGTGTGTGTGTGTGTGTGTGTGTGTGTGTGTGTGTGTGTGTGTGTGTGTGTGTGTGTGTGTGAGAGCAGAGGCTCAGCCTGCTGGACTCTGTGATGGAGGTCTGGCGCCCCCTGCTGTCCAAACTCCCTCATCAACCATTCACACTCACTTTCAGTCATATTCTTCAGTCCAAATCATCACCTTTATTATTATGACTCCATACATTTGACTTGGAAATTTTAAATAAATTAATGAGTTTCTAACTGAAATTTACACTTGACCTCATGCCCATCCACACGGATATAAAGATTATAAACTACACCATCCTGATTATAGTTTAATAAAATAGTTTAATTTAATAAAAATCCAAGAATTGTATTTGCATATGTTATGTACTGACATATATGGAAACCATATATAAAAATCTTGTATGTTTTATACATACACACATTTGTAGAATATATGGGGGAAATATATGTTAATATTACAAAAATGTCCAATTCCATATACTGTATGTTCTCTGTGCATTTAGATGTATATTTACATACATGGCACAGAAATACATTTTGACATGGAATAAGTTTAAATGTATTTTACCCCAGGATATGCTATCTAAGAGTTTTGAAATGTGATCTCACGCCAGGATCAATTATTCATGAATATAGTTATACATACATATAAATATTTACTGATATTTTAAAATGTGTGCTCATCTAAGACATTATACATAAATACGTTTACTGGCATTTTGAAATAGCTTCATAAATATATTTACTATATATTTTGAAACGTATGTCAAAATCCTATGTGTAGGCCTATAGTACGGCCATATAGTTGTTGCATATGGGAATCCACATTTGGAACATATGCATATGAATAGGCTATTTGAGGCTGCTGACCCAGACTGTGTTAATATTAATAGCGGGGGATTTTTATTATTATAAGAGGATAAAACGAGAAAAGTAGTAGCTTTTCCTTTAAATGTGGTCTTGTGATAAGTGACATCAGCTCTGGGGTTTTGGCCAGTCATCTCTGTATCAGCTGATACCCTACAAGAATCCCAGCTAAGTCAAGCTGGACAGACGTAGACAGGAAAATACCGGAAGTTCTTCCTTCAAAATAAAGGTGTACAGTTTGTCATTTGCGGGAAAGTAATTATAGTAATAATAATTAAGGCCTATTGGTCTGCACAGAATAACATATTGTATCAAAACGACTCAGATGAATCATCACATTAAATATGGAGTTAAACTAGGTTACACTTTTATTAATAGAATTGAACTACCTTTTTAGGCTGACAGCATAAAATAATGGCTTTCTGAAAATACATTTTTTTTTATATATATATATTCAGATTATGTTATGTTCAGTTCAGATTATATCATGTCATGGTGCATGATATTCCCTGATGAAAGAGTGCTTTATGGACTGGAAATTTTAAGGCTAAAAGATATTTGATGCAAGTATAAAAAAAAAAGATTTTTTTTAAATACCAGAAAATTTTGAAGGATGTCTAGTGTCTTTTAAAAGTTCATTTTAATCAGTCAGCATAAGGCACCAGTGAAATGTCCTGTCATTGTCATCTATAGGCTGTAATAGGCTGTCGGAATTTCATAAGCACAAACTCTATACCAGACAACTTGGAAGGATGTCTGCTATCCAAAAAAAGTCAATTTAATCCATATCAGTAGCATAATTATTCCTAAAGGCAATATTATGGAAGCTCAATTACCTGGTGTTAAGTGTGCTCCATCCTAAAGCCATTAGGAACAGTTATGCCACTCACATTTTACAAGAGACATCCTTCTAAATTGTCTGGCATAAATTTTGTTATTGAGCCTTTTTTTTTTTTTTGCAGCCCTACACTATGTATGACATCTTGCTATATGTTGTGAAAAGGACATTTTGCACAAAACAACTGCATCTTCATTTACTGCAGATTCATCCTTAAATGCATAATTCATTTATTACTTAGTATTCAACATTACTTTACTTTGTATTAGCCTACACAAAAACATTGAAACGCGCGTCAACGCGGCTCTTACTTTGAAGGTTTACCCCGGAAGTTGTCTGTTTTATTCTGGGCGGTTTGATGCTGATGTTGCTCTTCCCATCTTCTCAGTGCGTCAACTCGTCAAATAAACTTAAAACTGATTCATTTCAGCCGTGTGGCCTGGTTTTGCCTTGCCGTGTTTGAAAACGCCCACTTTCAACTATAGACGGTCGGATCCAGGTTCGCCATGTGCAGTGATGATTGCTTAACTTTACTGGATTGCTTCCATTTGACTTTTAAATCATTTTAATCATTCCTGTACCCCTCCTTTGTGTTTGATCGGGGTGGATGTAGCTGACTGCTGGAGCCCGTCGCTTTGTATACTTTTGAAACGTATTTGGGTTGATTGGTGAACTGCAGGTGTACCCGACCCACCAACACCAGTACCACCACCATGGCCTCTGCCACCTCCACCCCGGCCGCCTCCAGCAGCCGCTCCGCCAGCCGCCGCTGCACCGTGGCCGGCCTGTCTGCATCCAGCACCAGCCCGAGCGCCATGTCCCGCATCCAGGTGAAAGACGAGCTCCGGCACCTCAACGACCGCCTCGCCAACTACATCCAGCGCGTGCAGGAGCTGGAGAGCGAGAGGTCTTCCATACTGATCCAGCTGGAGGAGCAAGATGAGTCCAAGAGCCGGGAGATGAGCAACGTGCGGCGGCTGTACGAGGTGGAGTTGGCCGACGTCAGGAAGTCCCTGGACGGCCTGGCCGGGGAGAGGGCCCGCCTGCAGATCGACTATGGGAGTCTCTGCGAGGAGCACAGGAAACTTCAAGCCAGGTAGTTCTGGTTAAGTTAGCCCCGATACATACCGCTCTCTCTACGGAGAGAATGTTACGCCAGACTGACTCTGTTAAAAATCTTGACTATTTAATGCTGCTTTGCTTAAACGCACACACATGGTAGAACATGAATTAAAACATTTACAAAAGTCTTGGGACGCACACTTTATTTCGGCATGCATCCAATACACCAAGCGGCAGATATTTCAGTAGAATTTCCATATTTTGGTTTACACAGCTCGTTGCTGGCCTCAGCGGTGTATATTGATGGGGAGAATAACAGACTAGCCCGTTCTTAATAAAGAAAAAAAGACATTTTCTTTTAGTGGTGTTTGATGGATCTATGCCGAATTGAACATTTGGCTTCTATATGTTCAGAATAGATGTTGAGTCTTACTGTAAGGGGTTTATACTATTGCTGACAAGCAAGGCAACATTAAATTGCCAGTTTTGTAATGGATTCTCTTCATACTACTACTAGCCTACTGGGATAAGACAAGTTTACCTCAACACAGTCACTTTACATAATTATGTTATTCCTGACCTGCAACATTTCAGTCAATATTTGAACACGAGCAACTCTCTTCCACAGCTAGGAACCAGAGCATCATCAAGACTGGGAATTCAGGCACAACCCTCAACAGCTCCATGTAGAATCAATAGGAAAAGCTGAACTAGCTTGGGTAGTATCAAGTGGTCCATAACCATGGTCTCCCAATCTCTGTCAAAGTAGCACCGCCATAACTATAAAATATATAAAATATCCTATAGGAATATTATATAGATGGTATAGGAGAAGATAAATGCCATAAAGGTTTAAGGAGTAGAGGCTATGGCTAAACTCACTACTGAATACCACAGATGCACTTGAAGTCCCTATAGGACTATTAGTGATTTTTCTTTAGGTCCTTGGCATTTGTCTTGATGACATCAAGAGTCTTTGGCCTCTGGTTTCTAAATTTATGAGAGACATGATTATATACACAAATTCTAGCCAAATTGTTCAAGATCATAGGAACATATTGTTAGCCCTGCCTTATATTTTCATATTTCACATTTTTCAATGTAATAGAGCTAACATGTTGAAAATGTTTCATCAAGCTGGCAAGACACTCGAAACATCACCTATGTATAGGTGTTATTAAATGTAGACACCTGGGGAGCAGATAACAGTGGGGACTCAGTTTCATTCATGTTTTGGATTCTGCTGGGAACCTGTTGTTGAGGATTGGGATGAGTGTGTTTTGTCCTTTTCTATAGAAAATATTTCATCACTCTGCAGTTGCAATTCCAAATCATTGTGAAACAGCAACAATACACAGATGTAAAGTAGAAAATCAAAGTTCTCTTGACTGATAGATTGCATAGAAGAAGCATGCATAAATGGTTGATCAGGTGGATAGTCTCTTTAGTCCTGATATGTGCAGTTCTCTCTTGTATGGACTATGGAGAGCACATCATGCCAAATTTCATTCAACATTCTGGCAATTTAACCACGCCTTGTTTATTGGAAACAATGCATCAGGTGATAAAACATGACTTAAGACCCCATCTGAATTGTTAGCATGTAAGTGATCCACCACGCTGCTCATCACTGAGTAGTTGGGTGGGAAAAGATTGTGAACCAATTCTTTAAAGTTTAAATGTCATTGAAATAAGTGCTGATTAGTGGATTAGATGTGTGTGCCGAATTGAGGAGTGGTTCCTAACAAATCTTAAAAGGTCTTAAGTGATGTTCTACCACATATGTACCTTTGTCGATGAGCAAGGCAGCATTAAACTGCCAGATTTTTGAATGGAGTTTGGTGTGATGATCTGCCCATACGAGAGAGAACAGCACATATTGGGGGTCAAGTCTCCTACTGTGGTGAACACTATTTGTTGATGGTTGTTTTCCCCCTCACTAGGAGCCAGAAGAGGGAGGCTGACCTGGCTAATGCGTTGGTCCAGTGGAGGAACGTCGAGGCGGCCCTGAGCTCCAAGGATCTGGAGTACACCAAGCTGCTAGCAGAGAACAGGAATCTGAACGACGACGTTGCTGACCTCCAGGGCCAGCTGGAAAATGTATGAACGGAAGGGTGGCTGACTTTCCTACCTCACAATAAGTCAGTCTTAATATTTATGTAACAGGCAGTCTTAATTAGACTAGTCTAACCTGAGAATCTAAGACCAGTCTCTAAGGCTTGTAGACTAGACTTCCTAACCTGCTAGCTAGTTAGCTAGCTAACAGTTTGTTCAGCTAACGTTACCCAAGCTACAACTCAGAGTGTTTTGGAGTAGAGACTAGGGCTAAAGACAAAATGGTTAACTGTGTCACAGTAACCTGCATTTGGAAACAACCTACATTATCAGACCATTCACATTTAGCTATGTGTATGCATTTTATCAGTTCAGTAGCAATTATTATGTACATTTTTGTCTGATTTATTTATTTTTTTTCATGCCCAGTTTCCTCATGATCAGTTTGTACAGGTTCTTGTTTACATGAACATATTTGGAATACACAGGATTATTTGGGAATATTAGGTGGGGTATGTGTTACGTCTCTGCAGAGAAACTAAAAAGATGCAAAATGGGTACCACTCAAGACAAAATATGAAATCAACCAATCAGTTTTTAAACCTGTGTCCATTCATGACTCTTTGTGTGTGTGTGTGTGTGTGTGTGTGTGTGTGTGTGTGTGTGGGGTCACCAGTTGGAGGCTGCTCTGGCGGACACAAAGACCCAGCTGAACTCTGAGCTGCTGAGGAGGGTGGACTTGGAGAACCAGACGCAAACGCTCAAAGAACAGCTTGACCTCCAGAGGAACATCAGTGAGCAGGTAACACACCCACAACACACACACAGGCATTCATACCCCAAGTTTCAGCAATAACAGGGTTGCCAACTGTCACACGTTTGGCGTGAGACACAAAGGCCTGCGTCTCACTCTCAAGCACCCCAAACAAAAAACGCCACAGTATAAATAGTCATTTAAGTTTGTTTGTTTATTGTTTATTTGTTAGGATCCCCATTAGCTTTGCCCTAAAGCACAGCTAGTCTTCCTGGGGTCCACATTTAAAAACATACATTAAACATTACAGTCAACACAAATGGCAAACATAAACATAAGACATATATTTAAAAAAGAACAAAACAAAACAAAACAAAACCAAAAAAAAAAAAAAATACAAAAATAAAATAAACATTAATCTGTATTAGTAAAACTTACACTGATGACTCTCTCAACAGTTACCGGCAAACACTACAAATCTGCATATGCATAGCATCCTACAAATATGATGTTCCTAGGTGTTTCCTTATTTGCTTTTTAAACATTGATTTCTGTGTTAATTTAGTCAGGAACAGTGGTAAAGTATTCCATGTTTTCATTGCTCTATATACTACTGTGCGTTTAAGGAAATTAGTGTTTGCCTTGGGAAGTGAAGTAAGTTGACTTATACTGCATTTAGGCTAGCTTACCATCTCTCTAGCAAACAGTCATGGTATGTATGAGGGGGATAGTCTTTTAAAATGGTAGTTCAGATTCCAACATTGTTTGGCTCTTATTTTTATAGAAAGAGCAGGGGGCAGCAGGACATGACCATGATGATCCTGCACAGGTGTGGAGGAAGCTGAGAAAGGCAAAGGAAATGGCTAGAAATTCTGCCTGATATTGGCTAATGTTAGCTAGCTACTGTTAGTTTGGCTTCATGCAGTTAGCTGGTTGGTGTTTATTACAATTTAGGGATATTTTTATCAGCTTTTTGCTTGCTTGCTTTGCACCTTCTCCTACACTGTTAATAGGAGGAGGAGCAGCAGGTGATCCTGCTCAGGTGAGGAGTAACTTCCTGGGATGGCTAAAGGAAAGAGCTAAATATTCTGCTTTCTATTTAGCTAGCTGCAGTTTGGCTTTATATTAGCTAGTGATAGTCATGGAATTTATTAAAGTTAGGGATACCCTCTCAATTTTTACTCTACATGGCACCATTGCTTTGCACTTAGAGTATTTTTTCCTGCACTGTTATTAGGACGATAACAGATAATACGCCTATGTTATGCTAAATAGGCCTATAGTGTCTTATTAAATATTTGAAACTTGTCAAAGGATACATTTAAAAATCAAATTGGACCGGGTTATTCCGCTGGTTTGAATAAAAAAAATAAAAATAAAAATAAATGTTTTGAACCAAGTCTGCCCCCCTCACTTCTGAAATAAGACAGTAGATGGGCTACATTCTCTCTCACAGTACTGCTGCGTGTTGCTTTCTGCACGAGGCACTTTATGAAAGTTTCCAAGACAGTGGTAAGAGTAAAACCTCCACCCACAGTTGTTACCTGAGATATAGCCTAGGATATTGTTGCTTCAATTGTAAGGTTGCTAACAGGTTTGCTGTTAGCAAAGCTGAGATGCACTTGTGATAGCCACACACACATACACACACTGCTATTTTAGCTAACTAAAATTAGCTAGCTAGCTTGCCGGCCTAGAAAGCAAGTAGAAAAAAAATGATATTCAGCCATTACTTCTGCAGATTAAAGTTCTCTGTCGCTACGACGGATTTCCGTCAGTTGGATTCCAGAGAGGCCGTGTATGAGATCAGTGTAGATCCGAAGGGGGAAAAAAGCGAGGGGAGGGGGGTGTTACGGGATTTAGGAATCGCACTACCAGGTGATGGGTAGCTGATTTGTGTAGGCATACAGTTTAATACATCCATGGTGTACACGCCCTAATGTGGGGGCCTCCTCTGTAACTTGTTTTACAAATTGTAGATGGGGAATATGACTTGGCCTGAAAAAAAAATTTCAGATTTTTTTTTTTTTTGCTTTAATCCCTGCTTCTGTGACCACGACTCCACATGAGTTTGCTGAAATACTTTTTAAGAGGAGAATGGGAGGAGTGGAGAGAAACTGAGAAGTCCTAATAAAGAGGAGGTGGAGGAGAAAGGGAGAAATCCTAATGAAGAGAAGGAAAGAGGGAGCGGAGGAGGAAGGAAAGACATGGCACAGATGGAGAGTAGCCTATACTTTACTGATGAAATCTAGAGTAAAACAATGTACATAATGTAATTAGTGTTATGGCTTAGGTATTGTAATTCCCAGCAGCTCAGGCAAAATATATTAATTATTGTACAGTAGAGAAATAGGGCTGAAAGGGGAGGAGGGGAAATGTCACAGACAGATGCAAATAAAATCGGAAAAGTCTGAAATGTGTGGACAAGTGACAGCCAGTAATCAGTTGTTTGTGAATTTGTAGGCAAAGTAAAAAGTAAGTAAAAAATTATTTATGGTTAAGACATGCACGTGCGAAAGTTACAGCCCATGGCATGAAAATCTCACTCTAGCCAAATGACCTAACCCTGGCAATACATAGTTAACCTTAACCTAACTGTAATTCTAACATCTAACCCCTAAAATGGACAAATTTCACAGTGAACACAAGGCAAGGGAGTCCTCACTTTGTCAAAAAGTCCTAACTTTACTGTATCAAGAGTCAGGCCGGTCCTCACTAGACTACAAGCAGACAGAGCTACACACCTTTCAACATGACTGGCACCATAGTTGCTGCAGAACTTGCACAGTTAGATTTGACAGTTAGATATGCCAAACCAATATCGTGTGTGTGTGTTCTTGTAGGAGATCCTGGAGATCCGGAGCCGTCACGAGAGCCGTCTAGTGGAGGTGGACTTGGGAAGACGAAGAGAGTTTGAGAGTAAACTGTCTGAGGCAATGCAACAACTCCGCCAGGACCACGACGCACAGATCCTACAGTACAAAGAGGACCTAGAGAGGACCTACAGTGTCAAGGTACACACATATACACAAAATACACATAAGTGCAGCAGCAAATTTACTGCAGCATGGCAACTCAGTCCTAGATTTGTTGCTCATGCACAAGGATGAGCAATAAAATGCGTGTCAAGACATTTCCAGCTTAGATGACCGTGTCCTTTTAATATACACATCAATGTTTGTCTGTCAATATGTTGTATGTTCTATTCAAAGGGTGTTTGTATGTTTGCATTGCATGCTCTCTGTACTCCAGCTAGAGAACGCCCAGCAGGCTGCGTTGGAGAAGAATGACGCTGCATCGGCCACCAGAGACGAACTGGAAACCACCAAGCTCCGGGTGGAAACCCTCAGCTCCCAGCTCCAGCAGTACCAGAAAGGGGTAGGCAGACTGAAGGGGGGCTAGAGTGGAAATGAGTCCATCACAACCCCCAAAAACATAATTCACATATGAAGACGTAAAAAACACAAGGGCAGCAAACCGTGCTTAACACAGTGCAACTGCAATGACAGAGCAGTGTGAAAGGCAATTAAAATACCAAAAGAAAAATAACAAATGACAGGAAGGAAGGCACAAAGTCATCGGAGTCATACAAATAATCATGTAAAAATTGGAAAAACCGGCGTGAACAGATAAGTTGTAAGACCCTTTTTAAATCTCGACAGAATCTCCTGAGCAGACAGATAATGGGAGGGTGTTTCAGAGTTTGCGGGCCTTAACCATAAATGCACCATCACCTCTAGGTTTTAGTTTGGAACAAGGGATGGCAAGAAGTCCTTGGTCAGAGGACTTAAGTGACCCTGAGAGTCAACAAGTCGCAGATATAGGAAAGTGCAAGGCCATGTAAAGCCTTGTAGGTAACTGAAAGAATCTTAAAGTCCATTCTGAATTTGACAGGCAACCAATGCAGAGAGGCCAAAACAAGGGTGATATATGACATCTACGATAAGTATTGGTAAGTAACCTCGGAGCTTGCCTAGTGCAGCTTTAACAGCAAAATGGATGACAGGAAGCTGTTAAAGTTAGTACCCATATAGTAACCCATATAATAACTGTATTTGTATAGAACCTTTCTAAAACAGTTTAAAAAGTGCTCCACAATTGAGACAAAAGACACAAAAGCTCACAAGCAAAGAGGATAGCAGCAAAAAGACATAGCCATTAAAATGCGGATGGGATATGGACTAGGGTACAATTATACTAGCATAATAGAACAAGTAGTAAGGATAATCTTAAGTAATAGATAATCTTATTCTACATCTGACATACTGTACCTAATGACATGCGCTATAGTGAAAAGTGCAAAATGTTTGTTAACCCATCATCGGTGCAAAGCCGTGCAAAAGTGCAATGTTTTTTTTGCAATGATGATGGGGTAAATGTCACGTTTTGCACTTCTCTACTAGAGCAAAATGCCACTCTTGGTCAGATGTAGAATAAAAAGGAAACTTTGCATGTAGATATGTTTTAGAAGTTTTCTTCCTTTGAGTGTAGAATTGGAAAGGAATTTCTTGATTGTTGAAGATGGTATTGGATTCTTTAAATTTCAGGTAACAAATGTTCACACTGATGAAGGCTGGAGGGCTGAAAACGTGCTTAACAAAGTAACTATCCATCGTGTGCGACCCCATCCTTTCAACTTAAAAGGTCACAAATGTTTTCCATTTGCCCAAATTAAATTCTGGTGTCTGGTATGGAAACTTCTCCACCCACTTGAAGTCAGGATTTGAAACATAAGAGTGAAATCTAAAATGTGCGCTCTGTCCAGAGAAAGCTGGATTCACCAACGTTGGATCTTTTGCCTCTCTCGTCCCTTTGGTATCCTTTGGTATAAAGCATCACAGACATGCGGGTTGGTAAACACATACTTACTGTGTGTGGTTTACTGATGTCGCGTTACGTGATTTGTGGGCTTTAGAGTTGAGATTTTTCAAACGGTTACCTCTCGCTGCCATTTGGAGCTGCCGACATGCGAAGTTGCCTAGCGCAGCTTTAAATAAAAACAAAAAACCCCTTCATGTTATTTGCCCTTCCTCCCTCTGTCAGAAAGCGGCGCTGGAGGGCCGGGTTCAGGAGTTGGAGAGGACTCTGGACAGCGAGCGGGAGGTTTGGCACCAGAAACTCAGTCAGAAGGAGCAGGAGGTGCTGACCATGCGCAGCCAGATGCTCAGCCAGCTGGAGGACTACGAGAACCTGCTGGACGTCAAGCTGGCTCTGGACATGGAGATCAACGCCTATAGGAAGATGCTGGAGGTGGAGGAACAGAGGTATGGAAGCGGTCAGAAATCTGTTCCCGCACATCATACAATACTAGCGCAACGCACTATCCACGTTCACCTAAAATGCAGATTCCCGCTGCACATCACTTCCTCTCATATGTATCTCCTTTTAAAACTGACAGTAAACACCTCGTCTTGCCACGAGTATCCTGACAAGCCATTTTTCTTTATTTCTAAGGACGTTACTATCTGAGCTGCCTGCCACCTGTTTGATTTGTGTGCGTTTCTTGGTTAGATCAGTTGTTTATATACCTCCTATATGTGGATTGGAGACACATTGCATTTGCACTTGGTTGTTAATGAGGCCAACTGCGTTTCTGACCGCCTCTGGAGGTGGTTTGGGTGGATCTTCAATGTGTCTTGGGTGTATTTACACCTGGGTTTTATGTGTTTTTGGTCTGTCTGAATGGAGGTTAATGCAAGCGGAAAGGAGGTCACAGTGTGGCAGACAGTCCGGACCTAGTAGTTCTAATCCATCTCCGCTCATGTTGTTTTCCAGATTGCACCTGTCACCCAGCCCCTCTCAGCGGACAGCGGTGTCTCGAACACACGAACACGGCGTTCGCAGGCTAAAAGGGAAGAAACGCAAACACGAGGGCGCCTCCGGCAGCTCGCCCGCCTATAAAATGTCCACACACTCAACAGAGCATGGTGCTGTGAGCGTGGCGGAGGTCGATCTGGATGGAAACTATATCATACTGAAGAACAACTCTGAGGCAGTAAGATTCTGAGTTCCCTGTTAACGGTTTGTCTTTTGGGTGTGTGTCTTCAGCAGCACTACTGTGCACTACAGTTATGCTGAAAATGGTCTCACATCTCTAAATCATTCAAATAAATATTAAGTTAATTAATTGAAATCCCAATTTCACTTTATCATGACACAGTTGGTAGTTATATACCAAGATGCAGAGATAAAACAGTTAATTCAGTGGCATACAGTATTTTAAACCTTCTTTCAGCATTTTTGTAGACTATTTTCATCTTATCTGTTGGACTTTTTTGTTTTAATGCCTTCCTGTGAAGCACTTTGTAAGCTCTGAATTCAGATAAGTGCTGTATAGTTAATAATTTATATAGCACTTATCTAAAACAGATGGTTATTATTAATTCAGAACATTAATGATTCATTCTACTTAGCATTATTTTTATCTGGTAGGATAATCACCGCTTATTGAAACATCTCTGGATGCCTGTTTGACCCCCCATTCACCTGTGTTCTCATACCTGCATTTCCAGGAACAGCCACTAGGTGGCTGGTCAGTTCGGAGGACTTACCCAGACGCAGGTGACATCTCCTTCCAGATTCCCCCTACCTATATACTGGCTGGGGGTCAGACACTCACTGTGAGTAGTTTGTTACATAATGATAAAGGTATTGTTATATCTAGTTGCTATACTCAAGCTCCATATTATGCAGTAGAGCCTGGTTTATCAGAACCCTTTGAATGCAGGATTGAAGTATTAAGATTATTGAAATGTGTTTATGTGCCAGGCCCAACTTTTTTCACCTGTAAAATTTTCAAGGGGTATGTATTCCAAAACCAAAAGCATATTATTATGGTTAAAACACTTCAATCACCACCAAGCTAAGCAACCTAACTGGGGCCTTAATAGAGCAGGAGTAAATTAAAGTGTGTGTGTGTCAGATCTGGGCGGCGGGTGCAGAGGTGGAGGCCCACCCTGACGACTTGGTTCTCCAGGGCCACAGGAGCTGGGGCCCTGTCACCGATGTGAGGGTGATCCTCCTGAACCCCAACCATGAGGTAACTAAAGCAAACTGCATCTCAGAGAATGAAACCACACAGACCCAAACACACTGCTACAATCACTAGTCTTCTAAGTCATTCAAATCTTACTTTTCTCAAGAGAAGTGAAAAAATCCACCATTCAGGTAGGATCATTTTACTTGTTTCCAGTGTAAATCAACTCATTTGAAGAATTGTGTGTCATGTCAAAGTGTCATTTTCTTTATACAGGTGGAATGATCTGCCTTATTCTGCCCTGTCTCAAGTGAAATTATCTCACCTAGTTGGCAGAATTTTCACTTGTTTTTAAGGAAAATAGATTTTTTAAGACTGAAGACAAGACTAAGTGACTTGTTAGGATGGACATTTTTTGCAGTGGGTGAAACAAGTAGGGTTAAACTGATGGGGGACACTTCTGCTTGCCATTTTTTGGGGGAATGGTTATATTTAATGATATGTAATATTGGCACAACTATCCAGAAGTATTGGTATCAACCTTCAAAATCCTATATCGCTCAAACCCTTGTAAAAAGCCAGTGTTGAAGGTCAATGTTAGTCATACCCTGACATTTTGAATGTCCAATGATGCGCTTCACATCATGGGACAAAGGACATGGACATGGACGTCAAGGACAAAGCATTTGTCCTTGACTGACTAAAATGCTATTGGTGTAATTGTTTAGGATACTTTATCAAATGTAATTGATATAATTGTTCAGGATTTCTCATTTAAACCAATGCGCACAGCCTAGCTGCAAGGCAAGCTAAGTCAACTAAAATTCAAAATATCAAGGCTTCACTTTCAAGCTCAATAAATACAAAATCATATTACCTCATGTCTTGGCTAGCTAAGATGTTGGGTGAAATTAACCAACGGAGTGATCTAAAACCCTTTAGGAGATGGCAGAGCGCAGGGTGGTGTGTATGCAGGGCAGAGGTGGCGAGGAAACCGAACTAGAGTTTGATGAAGAGTGCGTCGCGGGCAGTGACGTTCAACACTTCAGGAGACAGGTAAACACACACACAAAGCCACGCTAAAACCATCCAGAACCCCAACATGAACTGTAAAGTGCACTTTAAGTAAATGGGCGCAGATATTGCAGTGTCTGAAAAGTGACCTCTGCATTCACTGTCTTTATGTCCTCTGCACACGCTGAAGCCCAAGAGAAGAAAAAAGAAATGTTGTTCTGTGTCTTGAAGTGCAGAGAAAGCAGCCTGCTGCAATGCAGGTGAGGAGAGTCCTGCGGTCCCTCTGCTGAGGCCCGGGCTTTTCCCGCCCCCAGCTCACCTGCTTTTACTTCCTACACATTGCTCTACATGTAGTTTTGAAATACATTGCTTGTTGAAAAGATGCTGGATTTGCTGCTGCCTGCCATTTGTGCTTTATTCAGAAGCGTTTCAACAAGTCTAGTCAAATATATTTGGCAGATATGGCTTAAGAACTGGTTCGGTTGAAACGTTGCAGAATAAATCACTAACTGAGCATCAAGCCAGTGTGTGGTTGTCATTGCCATTTATATCTAGCACCTAGTCAAGTTTTTGATGTGCATAAACTACTTTGCATTTTGCCATTGTCAGGTGAAAATCTCCAGAACTTTTCAGGAACTAAGAAACGGCTTCAACAGTCGTGCATTTTTGAGTTTATCCAATGAGTTTTGAAAGGTCATAGAATTTTCTCAACTCACCGAGGAACTTCAATTGAAGTGAAAACATGAAATTCACCTAACTTGGAGTTACTGAGGTTTCCACATGACAACAGCATATTGTTTGTTGCCCACCAATAGCAACCCACTCTCATAAAATTGCTTATTTGGCATGCTTTCCCTCGGCTGCATGGTCAACGACCGCTTACGTAAGAACTAATTTGCTCTGATAGGACAGCATGTGTCCCACGATGGCAGTTCATTAAATGTGTTTACTTAGCACCGTTGTGTTTTCTCAGGATCTGTCCAAGGAGGCGAGCTGTGCTGTCATGTAAGTTATTCCCCCCTCCACCTCCACCCCTCACTGACCTCCATCTCTACCTGGGAGACCTGGACTGTCTCTGGCCTCGGAGGAAATTGGTCTCCTGTTGCTGTCTGGATCGAACTCTCTGACAAACTGACGTAGGGCACGGAATTCCTGTTTGAGATCCACTGTGACGTAGGATGCCTCACATTCAATAGTATTCCTCATTCAGCAAATGATTTTTGCTTTGCTTTTTAAGCTTTATAGGGCGTTGAAGTGGAGTACCCACTCTAGTCGGCACCTGTTAGTTTCTGCTGAGGCCGCAGAGCTGTTCGCTGCTTTCCTTTCTAAATTTCAAATGTACTCGAACATTTTCCCGCACTCGGAGGTCACAAGACGGTCTCACTAAAACTATTCCGACAAACTGCATGTCATAGTTGATCTAGTTTTGTTGTGCCAGTCTAAAGATGAGCTGCATTTTGAAAGGCTCAACATCCAGTTAGGAAATCCGCAGTGGAAGATGATAAAGTTGAAGTAGTTGAACTTTTACCGCAAGATTTTACTGTAATTTCTCACTGAAGGTGAATAACACTCAGTTTGCAGTCTACCGCCTCAACATAGACAGCTGTAGTAATGGTGTTTATATTGCGTGTCTTCCTCTGTAATGGATTTTCCATCACAGAGAACAGCATGCAGCGGTGGATGACATGGTTTCTTGAGCACTGTTGTGATTTTTATGCCAGCTGCACAAGAGAAAAGAGGTAAACTTTGTCTTGATTGATTTAATTTAAATGGGTATGTGTGAATGTAGAGGCTCTCAAGCCTCAGTTGAAATTAAGCTACATAAATAAATTGTTTCCATAATAAAGTTTTCTAAACAAATACAGTTGGTACAACTTGGTTATTTCAGTCTTTACAATTCAAGCACCTTGCACTGTAGATGCTAGAGTAGCCTAGTTAGAACAGATTTTCATTTGGCGGAAGCGTTCACTGAAAGTAAATCTTGAGCTTAATTCATGTGAAACAGCTGATGCAGTATCAATGGAAAAAAATAACAGGATCGTCACAGCAAGATTAGCTCTCTCTTCGTTGTCTTCTCTCCCTGGAAATGATAATACTGATTGTCATGGTGAACTCTAAAGCAGGTTCCAGGACTACATTTTTGAAAAGTCCACACTTTTCAAGGGGACAATCTTCTGACTTGGAGACGGTGTCACATGATAATCTCATATCACAGTTTCTAGCAGTTTTTCTTCACAGTAAGACTTGTTTTTAGTCCTTCGTCCCTTTTTAAAGGTTGTAGTTGGCAGTGAAGTCAACAGAAGTCAAAGAACATTCTCTCCTTCGACACAATCTCTCATTGCTTGATTCATGAAACAAAAGTTTGTTAGAAAAAAGACACTCTAAAAGGCTGGCGTATTTTACTTAAATATCCTCTAGTAATATCTCCAACTCCTTTGGCTCGAATTCCAACGACGCATTCGGATGAAGAAGTGCGCTCCAAATCAAAATGTATCTTTCCTCTTTATTGCTGCCTTCTTCCCTTGTGTTTGAGGTATATACAGTGTGGTAGACTGTAGACTCGGGCTACACCATAGTCTCTTTGTTGGTGGCCTTGCTGAGGAAGTTTATAGAGAAGGTCTGGTGGTTGTGTACGGTGTGTACTGGCAGGGGAATCTGCAGTCTCACTATCTGGTCCGTCTGCTTCCACGTCCTGAACAGATGCATGTGGTAACGCAGAGATACCTGAAAAACAGATAGCATGAATGCTGTTAGTACCTGGCACCTAATATTGCTTTAGAAAGGAAAGAGCTAAACCTATAGTTATATCATAGGAGAAATATTAAGTATGGTCTCTATAGTATAAACTCACTATTGAGTCTTATAAATACACTAGGAAGTCCCTGCAGGAATATTACTTTTTATTTGGACTCTAACAAATAATGCAAGACACTTCACTTTCTTACTTGATTAAAGGGATTGATTTAATGATTAATAGCTATATAGGCAACATGGTAATAATTAGAGGTTAATTATGAATAATATGAATTCATGATTCACCTATCAGGGCGATTATGATACCAAAAATCCTACGGTACTGATTATGGTAAGGTCACTATAAATTCACTATTGAGTACCACAGACACTAAGTCTGTATAGGAAATTAGTGTCGGCACTATAAATCTCATTGGAATATTATAGTAATTTTTCATCAGGGTTATTTAACAATCATTTTCCCTTTCAAACTCCTTGGTAGGATGATAAGGGAAGAAAAAAAATAAGCTGTTTGGGATGGTGCAGCATATACCAAAAGATATTACTTTTTTTTTTTTTTTTATCTTGACCATAGACAAAGATCCAAGGTCCACTGTGACTGTGATTGCACTGAGCAGCTCCCTGCTGTGAATTTGTATTAACTATAATGAGAAACAGGGTGTTGTTCCCGGTGCTGGTCACTATCAGGAAAAAAGGTACACCATTGTCCCTTTTGCCACTGGGGTTGTACCTTTTTTTTTTTTGTTAAGACAGAGTACAGTGATTAAGCAAAGTGAATCGAGTGGAAGAAAGAAATCGAGGAATGAAAGTTTAGGATGTTTAAGCTTAAAAGGCCTCAACATGTCGCTGTTATTCATTTGCATTTATTTCAATGAAAAATCATGGGGGAAATCTTGACCACCTACCATGCAGCAAGAAGCGGCTGGTCGAAGACAGGTTGTGATGCGATGGCTTGTTCCTTCAGCATATACAAAACGTATATATGTGAAAAATAGACATTCAAAAGTTTAATTTTGTTGCCAGAATCAACTTGGTATGTCTCAGAAAAGGAAAACTATGTCCAAGCTGTGGCGACCAGCCCTGCCTCTAGCACAGACCAAATTTCAAAATAAGACTGATATAGTATAGAAATAAGACTCATGCTGGTTGTCACAGGGTCATGAAGAACAGCAGAATTCCAGTTTTGAGGTGTTTTAAGTTGATTTTAACAATGAAACCTTTCGAATGCTTGTTTTTTATATGCATCTGTTTTGTATATACTTAAGGAGGAAGGCATTGTATCAGTTTTGCATTTTTGAACGGCCGCCTATTGATGTATGGTATGTGGTCAAGATTTCTGCCAAGGTTTTACATCGATCTGTTATTCCCACGGTGGGAACAGTCAGGGTGAGAAACACTACCTGGAAGAGCAAGTACAGTCCAGCTTTTTGTACCAAGATGCACATCACGTTTATTTGGTTTGGAATTTTTGTTTTTATGTTTTCCATTTTTATTTCAGTGTAGTTTTAGTTAGTTTTCAGTGTTTAGTGCTTGGTAGATTTAGTTAATTTCGTTTATTTTGTGTATATATACTGTATATGTAAGGAAGTGAGTTACACTTAATCGCCAGTAGAGGGCGTTCTTGCATTGCTGTATGCTGCGTGTGGCACTGCAAGAGAGAAAACAAGCTATTAAATGCGTAAAACCCGCTCTGCCTCAACCGCCATCAGGACTCCTGTCTCCCTTCTATAATTTGACAATTATGTGTAGTTTAAGTTATGTATTTTTGGTAGTGTGTTATATGAACCGGTTCTAACAAGGAAGTATCAGCACAAGTAACTACAAGTTATGTACCCTCCTTGGAACAGTAGTGTAATCATGGGGTGTTGTCTTTAATCCAGGAAGTGTTTGGCTACTCTACATAAGCTTTGTTAGAGTAACTCCCTTTTAGAGAACGGCACATAGCCTACGCTTGTATTGTCCTTCTCTCCATGCATGAATAAACCTTAGTATAGATGGAAGACTGTTGGTTTCCTTTAGACAATAATTCATTGAGGAACCTAGGAAGATCATCATAAAACATGTTATTCTTTAATTAGTGTCAAGAACAGGATCCTTAACCCACTGACAGGTACTTCAGGGGACAGAGAAAAAGGACTGATAGCACCAGGTAAGGCCATTGCCTTCCCCTTATTTCTCTGTCTTACTGGGTGTCCTTGTTAAGTGGTACAGGATCCATTGAATTATTACAATTGACCTGCAGTCTTCCCTCTAATACATTTGTATTGAAGTTGTTACTGGAAGGAATGTGTAGATGTGTATGTGAAAGTAGAAGTATTTCAGTACAATGGCCTAAACACTTGTATTTGAATCATATTTGAGAGCTCTGTGGAAAGGAGTAATGAGTAGATATTCACAACTTTGTTACAGATACACTGAGACAAATGTAACCAAATTTTATGTAGGATATTTGTTAATTTGGAGCATTCATCCATGTTGGTCTAGATAAGTATAAAAGAAAATGGGACCAAATAGTCCTTATAACTATATGCTGCATAAATATGGTGAACACTCAGTATCCTGTATGTCAGCATGGAAAAAAGAAACAAAGGGAGATTGGCCGTGTGAGGGTAGTTTCAGTCCAACCAAACTGGACAATCTTCTAGGTGCGATAAATGGTGCAGGGATAAGAAAAAAAGAAAAAGACATTCAAAGACAGATCTGGCAGTTGTGGCAGTCAGAAAGTGACAGGCGAAGAAAAGAAGAAAATGAGGAAATGGAAGAAATACAGGCTGAGATAGCAAAACTGATGATGATAGGTCAGGAAGAAGTTAAAACAGAACCAACTCCACTAAATCCTCGAAAAGAATTGGAAGAGTTGGAAAAAGGTGGTGAGGAAAGTGAAGACGATGAGGAAATTATAGCTGAATTGCCTAAGAGACAACAACTACAGGCTGCTGCTGCAGCTCAACAGCCATCAGCCCTAGACCAAGCAAAATTGTCAGATAGTGGCCCAGGTGCAAGACCCAAAGATTCAAAATTAGAGGGACCGCATACTCGCTGCCAAACGCCACTAGAATCTGAGAAAAATGCAGAAGCAGTTTTAATAGCACCACAGCAAACCTTCCCGGGTGATGGCAATACTGAAGTATATTTGAAAAGACCATTGTCTGAATCGGACCTCCTAGCAATGTCTTCATCCCTCCCAAACCCTAAAGCAGATCCAACTCGCTTTATGGATGAACTTCACATAATTTGTGCTTGCTATAACCTAGCCCCTCGTGACATAACACAGCTACTCTCAGTTGTGTTTTCGGATACCTGGATACAAGAGCAAGAAGGGTTCCGAATCCCTACAGATGATAGATGGGCCGATGACAGAGCAATGTGTCAATGGCTAGATACGTGTGAGGAACGAGTAAAGCTAATAGCAAGACGCAATGCTAGCTTCCAGGAAGTTACTGATACTAAACAAAATCCAGATGAATCAGTCCAAGATTATATTGATCGCTTTAAGCTAGTGTGGAATATGAATGCTGGTTTAACATTGCAGGAAGGCAACGCCACAGCTGTAAACTTTCTAGCTAATGGGCTGTTGCCTCATGTAAGGACACATTTGACTGCTGTGAAGCTGGATTGGGCAGCCTCTGATTTCCAAGATGTTTGCGCTGCCGCAATAAATGTAGAAAGACAACAACAATTATACTCGCTACAACAGAAAAGGGCTGTAAACAACAAGTCAGCAAGTATCTTTTTCCAGAGTAGAGGTAACCGTAGAGGTAGAGGGAGAGGGAGAGGGAGAGGTAGAGGACGTGGTAGATGTGGCCGAGGTGGACATTTCCAACAATTGGATAAAAACAGACGCCAACGCGGTGGTGGCATTGGACACTGGGCTAAAAAATGGCACTCACCTGGCCCCTACAGTAGTCCTGCTATACCTTCTGCACCCCAAATGCACTTTGGTTTCCAACAAAACAGTGTTTTCTGGTGGAAAACTGAGGAGGGAGCACTAAACCAATTCAGGAAAACAATGTTTCATAATTTGCAAGGTGCATCAGATGCCCTTGACATTTTGTCTGAGAAATATAGAAATATTCATGATTTACATTGTACCGCTGCATTTTTCACAGATGAAGTGCCCTGCACATACCAAGACCTTGCTAACCCATACCTAGACATCACGGATAAGCTTCAACTGGCTACAACTGTCTATTTTTCTGATCTTGGCTGTGCAGCTGCTGTGCTTCTCACCCCTACCCAGAACACCCTGTTCCAGACGGCTGGCTCACTTCCGCATGTTACTCTAGCAGTGTCTGTGAATGCTGAACCACAAGATATGGGGCCGATGGTTAAAGAGTTGTCTTCTGAGACTCCAACTTCCTTGAAGCAGCTAAGCTGTGGCTGGGTCTTACACACCCTGCCCTCTGGCTTCTCACTCACTTTAACCCCACTAACAGTCCCTGCTGTATTCTCTAAACTATCCCCTGCCCCCTCCCCTGAATATGACCCTCCCTCTGTGCTGAGCGAAGTTCCTATGTCGCTATGGGCAACTCATGCTAATGATGTGGGTTTTGTTTCCTCAACTCCCCCACACATGGTGACACTGAAATCTGACGCAGTGCTGCCAAATGTGAGACAGCACTCACTAAGCTCTAAAGCGACTAAAGGTATCCGACCTGTCATAGAATCATTAAAGGCTCAAGGTGTGATAGTGCCCACCAAATCACCTTGTAATACTCCCATCCTTCCAGTTCCTGAGCCAAACAAACCTGGTATTTGGACATTTGTACAAGACCTCCGGGCTGTGAACAAAGCTGTGGTACCTATTCACCCTGTTGTCCCTGATGTTGCTCTTAGTCTTGCTGCATTACCTTCTAACTCTACCCACTACACTGTAGTGGATTTGTGTTCTGCTTCCTTCTCCATCCCTGTCCACCCCGACTCCCAATACCTCTTTGCTTTCACCCATGAGCAGCAGCAGTACACTTGGACTAGGTTGCGAGTGCGACAGGGTTACACTGAAAGCCCGGCTGTGTATGCTGCCGCTGTTGCCAGAGATCTGAGAGACTTGATACTTCCTGGTGGGAGTACATTGATCCAATACGCAGACAATTTGCTGATCGCCTCACCCTCTGCTGAGTCCTGCCATGAAGACTCCATTGTGCTGCTGACGACCTTAGCTGACAAAGGTCACAGGGCCTCATTGTCCACATTGCAACTGTGCTCTCCGACTGTTTCCTACCTAGGTCAAGTGCTCTCAGGTAGGGAGCGACTCCCCTCATCCTCCAGGATCAAAGCACTTGCTTCGGCCCCTAAACCGCTCACAAAGAAACAAATGCATTCGTTTCTTGGCATGACTAACCATTGCAGGATGTGGATAAATGAGTATTGCTCCATGGACACTGTCCTGCGCGCTGCCATGATGAAGGATCAATCTGATGATGTCATATGGACCAATGAGATGAACTCTGCCTTTGACAGTTTGAAGCAAGCACTGCGGAGGGCGCCGCGACTGGGTTTGCCTGACTATAAACTGCCTTTTACCCTTTATGTTGCAGAAAGAGATGGATTTGCTTCCTCAGTCCTGAGACAAAAACATGGTCCTGTTGCCTACTTCTCAAGTAGGTTGGATGCCGTGGCTTGTGGTTTACCTCCATGTCTACGTGCTGTTGCTGCTGCAGCTAAGTCTGTCTCTTCCTGTCAATCTGTTGTACTCTCTTCTCCCTTAACTGTGTCAGTTCCTCACTCTGTCTCTCTCTTGCTGAATTCCCCTGCCACTCAACATTTCACAGCCACGAGAGTGTCTGGTTATGAAACTATTTTGACTTTGTCTCCTAATATTACCATAGTCAGGGCCCCTGCAACCCTGCTGCTGCCATTACCTCGTGAAATAGAGCCTCATGACTGTGAGGCGGTGGTACATTCTTGTACTGCACCAAGACCGGATCTCAGCAAACCTCTCTATTGAACCCTGATCTAACATATTACGTTGATGGTAGTCGTCTTAAATTATCTGACACAGACTATAGAGTATTCGATCATTGATGAAGCTGCTCAACTCCCTTCCACCTGTTCACTCTTCACAAGCTGCTGAACTCACATTTTGGCTGAAGGAGAATTTGTAAATATTTACACTGACTCACGCTATGCTTTTGGTTGTGTTCACAATTTTGGTATAATATGGTCCCAGCAGGATTTCCTAACCAGTTCAGGTTCTAAATTAAAGCCCATATTCGTTGCCAACCTCCTGTCCGCTGTTTTACTGCCTTCTGCAGTTGCAGTAATAAAATGTGAAGCTCACACTGGACTGTCTGAGTTTTGGTTGCAAAATCCACTGCAACCAACCCAACTCTAATGGTCAGAGACTCCTGCTGCACTGCCGTTAGATGACAAGGGCATTAAAAGCCACTGCTGACGGAGAATGGCTGGTTTGGCAGAAAGCTCATTGTACTCGTGATTCAACTAGCCTCTGGCTTTCCCCTGATAGAAGAGTGTTTGCCCCTTCGGTGCTTGTCCCTCAGTTGGTCAGAGTTGCATATGGCTCTGCACATGTGTCAGAAGGGGGGATAATAGCAAGCAAGGGTAGCTCAACAAGCTCAAATACATTGCGAAAGACGTTTGATTTGTCAGCAACAAAAAGTGGGAAAAGCACAGAAAACGACCCCTTCAAATCACCCAACGCCATGGGGTCCCTTTGTAAATATGCAAATTTGTATCCAACTTGAGAAATGTGCTGTGGAAAGACATAATGGAATACTAAAGAACAAACTGGCTAAGATAACTTAAAGACAACTTAAACTCTTGCATTCCCAGGTGAAGCAGACACATATTGCTCCTACAGACTCCTAATTGTCATCCATTTAACCCTGGTGACTATGTGATGATAAGTGTTCAAAAGAAAGAGAAGTCTCTCCCCTAGGTGGACTGGTCCATTCCAGGTGCTCCTGGTGTCCAACACTGCAGTGAAAGTTGAAGGCAGTCCCTTGTGGATTCACGCCTCCCAGTGCAAACCAGTTCCTGCCCCAGATCCGAGGGAGACTACACCAGCCGCTGAGGATGCGTCCTACAGGTTACAGACAGTGGATGTGGGCCCTGTTCCTGTCTACCTGCGGTACTCCAGCTGGATACGCTGGATCTCATGTGGAGATGACAACACTCTCAACTCTACTCACCACACCTCCGCTGGACTATGCTGGACGACGTACACGAGTGAGTCCGTCGCCACAAAAGGAACACTGAAGCAGATTGTTACTGCTTACGCCAAATCATGGCCAAGGTTTGGGGTGTGCTGCTGTCTCCTTCTCCCTATAGTGTTTCAGACCCATCCCCTTAGACTCCAGTGATTGGTGTGTGAGGTGGAGACACCAGGAGCTTGTTGGCAATCAGGGACCAGTATATAAACCCAGAGAGAAGCCCCAGTCTCTGCCACTCGCCCACTTCACTTAGTCGTCCTCTTTGACCTCTTAGTTTGTCTATGCTATAAGTTGTGCTGATTGTTTTTTGTTTTTTTGCATTGTGGTAACTGATAGTGGGAAGCTCTGTAGGGGTGTGCTGCCATTTATTTTACACCCCCTTTTTCTCCTGTTTTTTGTTAGACAGGGAGTTTAGAATTGTATTTTTAGTTAACTCCAGTTTAGTTGTACTTCATTTCTAGGCAGCATGGGTTTTTGCTTGTTATTTTGGCCTTGCTCACCCCGAAGCCTTTTAAGCTTCCCTGGTTTTATTTGTCATTAACGAGCCTGTTTTTGCTCCTTTCTCCCTCGGACTCAGATTATGTTATACATAAATGGGGGCTCGTCCGGGATTAGATCTCTCTCGCTCACCTCCCACTAGGTTACGATAAACCTGAAAAGAATACTGGATAATAAGACTAGTTGTAACGTGTGTGTTCATGTTCCTCATACAGTTAATATAGGTATTCCTGTCTCTGCTTTCCCTTTACCTGAAAATGCTCTAATAAGATGGATGCAAGCTATGAAAACAAGAAGTATAAATGAGAGTATTGGTAATACAGTCCTATATTTTTTATTTTTATTTTCTATTTTTAACTTTATCTCCTATTTTTATTCTATTACACTTTACCTTTTAATTTTTATTCTTTTAGATTTACATTGATCTTATATTTTGAGTAATCAATAAAGTTGTTTTTAATTATATTGATGTTGTCAGTACATTAATTTACATGTTATAGAGAACACAGGTGCCTTGGTCCACATGTGCCACACCTGTTTCTGTAGAAGTTCCACTGATTTATATGCCAGGTTCCTGAGTAATTAGCAGCATAATTGTTTCGGATGAGATGACTACGGATGTCTAGTTAATGTTACTCCTGAGATTAATGTCACCTCTTCTAACACCTCAATCCTAAAGAATGTTACCTTTCATGCTTTAATCCAGAATACAGAATGGCCGCCGTGGAAATAAGGTCAATTTAGAGCATTTGCACCAAGTCAGCCTCATTAATTTTGTCACAACACTGTAGATTTGGTAAGAAAAGTGCTATAATGTAGACTTTTTGTTATTGTGTACCAGCATATACCCTCAAAATGTTATTCTTGTCAGGGTGGAAAAGCCTCTGAAACAGCATTCAGAGCATCATGGGATACCAAAATTCTCCATTGAAACATGGACTCCTTAAGTCAGGGTGACCTATTACACCTATTCAATGGTAGGAGAAACTCTGTGTACATAAAAACTGGTACCATAGATCCTCAGCTTACCGCTGTCCAGAAAATGTATATGGTGAAGAGGGCCAGGGTGAGGACCAGGAGTCCCAGGGCTTCCATGCCGTTGGTGTAGTACAGGTCCATGGCTCCCTGAACACACAACCATCCTGACAGGCTGGCCAGCGGCGTGATGAACAGGAAGCACACCGCATCGCCACACAGCGTCCTCCTCTGGTGCTGCATGGACGGAGAACACAACCACTGCAGGAGGAGGGAGAGGAGGAAGATGGAGAGTGATTACCAGCAGATAATATAAGAAAATATCAAGGTAGTTCAACCCAAACAAAAGAGCATTGTAACGTTCCTATTGGGACTTATAGTATGTTTGTGGTACTCAATAGTGAGTTTAAAGTGACATTTGTATTATTTATCTCCTATGGTATCATTATAGTATCCCTATAGTATTCAAACAGGGACTTTCTTGCTGGTAAAACATCAATATCCAAAAGTGTAAAAACTTAGATCTCCAATCAAGTGCAAATAAGGGATATAATGCTACAATGTAAGTGTTGTGTATGGTATGTGTTATATGGCGCACTCACACTGAATGTGTAATGCATGTATGTATTGTAGCTGCAAACTGTGCAGTGCAGAGTTCTATGTGATCCCAAGTATTGACATGAATTGATTAATCATGTTATTTTTTACAATAAATATCATCATCAATGCTATTACTGTGCACATTATCCACCATACAGCCTAGATCTGGTTGGTATAATTTTGATTATGGTGTTACAAGACATTTTTTTATTGCAACTTCACTGAAAGCCAGCAAAAAAATAGGGTAAAAAAAACAACAAGTTTAGTTAATGCATGTATTGTACAGTAAACATAAAATTCTACATGCCTGCAATGTAGTGATACAGCAGTAATTGATTCTGGCATTTGAAATTAATGAACTTCTGCTCCAGAACAACGCAATGAGCACATCCAAGTGTCAATGGGGCATTTGGGCCAATAACCTCTCATCATGTAGTAATAATAATAATTAGTCATCAGCCAACGACTCACCTCCACATCTCGCCATTAGGCTGTAATATAAAGCCATTATATTGTCTACTGGATGGGCTGCTTCAGTGAGTCAAAGTGAATCCAAGTAGCTTCGTTTTAAGTAGTCAATCTAATTAATCTACTGAACTGTGATTTTGGCTATTGGCAGTAAACACATCCATTCACCAGTTAGATAATCTGTCATTTTCTCTCCATCCCTAATCCTCCCTTCAGTTCCTCTGCGCTGCATGGGTGTACATGAGTGTATGTGTGTGCATGTCCGTGAGTGTGTGTGTGTGTGTGTGCACATATACCCTCAGTATCAGTATCCACCTTATTAGGTACCAGGTAGGACCCATTTATTTCTCCAGAACAGCCTGAATCCTTCAAGGCCTGGATTTAACAAGGTGCTTGAAACGTGAAAAAAAAATGGATACTGAGTGTGTGTGTGTGTGCGCATGTGCCCAGTGTTTTGTGACAGCAGGCTTAAGATGTTCATTGTGTAGCTTAACCTGGAATGGCACATGGTCCTTAATCAGCAGATTACTGGAGCTGGCTACACATGCAACAGGAAGAAGAGGAGGAGGAGGAGGAGGAGGAGGAGAAGGAGGAGGCCACTAATACAGACGCCTGTCCTGTCCTCTGCAGAGCGGCATGGGAAGGAAACGCCATCTAATCTGGCTCTCAAGCTAAGTGGCTTTAGGGGTAAAAGCGGTCCAGTTAACAGCAGCAGGCTCTCCAACGTGAAGGCAGCAACTAGCCGAGCAACAACTCCTCCCACTGAAGCTGACGTCTGTTTTCTCATTGAGAAAAAAAGGGGCAAAGCAAATTGGATACACAAATCATGTTAACTGACCTTACTCTGACCGCACGCAGCATAAGAATAGCAAACAGCCAGGTGCTTCATTCTCATTTCAAAGTGTCAGTCAACTTACATTACCCACAACGGCCTGATAACTGTAGCTGCTTTGCAAACAGGTGAACAGTTGCAGACACTACCAAGCGGTCAGTTATTTTCTTTTGTCAAGTCAATACAAAAGATAAATGGGGGTTCAGACATGGTGCGTGTGTGTGGCTGTCCCCTACCTCAGTGAATGGTTTTGGCAGGCGTTCCAGTGCAAACTGGTGGTGGCAGAGTTCACAGTGGCTGCTGTTGGAGGCGGTGAGCCAGTGCTCCAGGCAGGCCCGGTGCACCATGGCCAGGGTCCCGGCGCACTCGCAGGGGGACAGCAGCTCCCCGGAACCCCCTCCCTCGTGGCAGATCCGACAAAACGGCTCCTCGCTGCACAGATTGGCACACAGGGGATAGTGGTCATCTTAGAGGATGATCGAAGGGTGTGTGTGATAATTCCTATAATAGCAATGGAACTCCTATGGGAGGGCTTCTCTAATGTTTTCATGTCACGGACCCCCACATAGACACACATTAGGCCCTACAGACCCCCATATTTAGTATACCCCATATGGGAAGATTAGATGCTGTAATTGGAATCATTTCTAGGCATTGCTACACAATACACTGTCACATTGGATTCCTGCATACCACACATGGAGAGAGTTCGAAGAATTATCTTAAGCCTATAGCTCCACAAGCTATAACCTAGTCATCTGTAAATGAAGCTTTAGCTTGTCGTCAACAATGGACTTGTTAACTGCAGGAATACAAGAAAAATCACCCTGGGTTGCTGCTGTTCTTGCCACATCACTGGGAAACTTGGGTGAATTTAGCAAGCCAAGGCATGCTGAAACACTCATCTCCACACCGCTTAGAAACCATTTCCATTTTACTCAGTTGATGACGCTACTGACTGCAAAAGGAAACTACCTTACAATACCACGACAACAAGCATGGAGTATGGAGTATGGAGTTTCAAGTGTGCCAACCTGCATTTAACAATGTCTAAAGTCATTCATTGAATGAGTTAATGTGTTTTCCTATTCATTTCCCATAATTTGTCTACTGCTTTACCATTGACACGCACATTGCTTGGGCCACACTTTATTTTTAGATGACTCTTTTTAATTAGACAACGTGCACCCAGTGTACCGAGCTAAAAATTATGTAAAGTCCAGCCCACACTGTAGTAACAGGAGCTCTTATTGGCCAGCTGTTGGCCTGTGGATTCTCCCTCACACTCCATCTGTACAGTCAGTAGGCTACAGCATGTTGCTAACACTAGCAAGCCTTTAATCACAATGTCACCCTTGCTACTTTGCCATCCTCTAAAATACTAAAGGTGATTTTATTTTGTAACATATGGCTTCTGGCAGTTTTTGCCTTCACTTTGCTCTCCATTATACTGCTAAAAGCTACATGATCAAATTTGGAATCACAAAGTCTAATGTATGGGGATTTCCACACCTTGCCATACCCAACTGATGGTCTTAGTATTACCTGTCACTGGTGGTTGTGGACTCTGTAGAGGGCGTGTCTCCATGACTGTCCATTACTTCCTGGTTGCAGCTGTTGAGCTCGTCCTCCAGCCCCTCTTCAGGCATTAACTTCACCTCCCCTATAGGGCTGGGCACCCATGGGCTCAGGGGCTGCTCTGTTGTCATGTCTGCTTTATAAGGGGCCATTCACAATGTCAGGAGCATCACCCCTATTAGCAGACACAGGGAGACAGATGGGAACAGGATTCAGGGGTTAATATAGACACACTTGTCTTTGATTGGTCAGATCAAATCACCATGATGTACGTTCCACTGGTTATTCTATAAAATGGAAGATATCTCATAACTCAACACATTTTGAACTGTTTTCAGACACTTTAAATAAGTAATCCTCGATGTAAAAAATAATGTAATTCAATGTCTGTTTTTCTTACTGTTTTTTTTTTTTAAATGCTACTCTCTATTGCCAACTGATATAACACAATAGTGATTCAATCTATATCCAGTTCAGGAAAGTTTTTACATTTGCTGTTCTAAACACCCGGTGTCTTTCCCAACTTGGGAAAGAGCTAAAGAGAAAGAGCTACCAGTTGAAATGGTCTAGAACCGCCACTGTTCACAGAACCGGACACACTGTTTGATTGACAGGTGGGAAGTGCAGTGCTGAAACACCACAGCAATGAGGGCTGAGGAACAAAGATGGAGACAAAGGAAAAAACACAAGGATCTCGAGGATTACCACTTCAAAAATACAGCCAAGGAATGGAGCAAATAAGTGATCAAAAGATGGATGAATGCAGCATCTTGCTTTTCCATGCACGTCTCATATTACAGATTATTGCTACAATGCAACAGACAAGCGCTAGTTTTCAGTAAGAGTAGTCAGTAAAGGTATACAGTGAGGCAAAGAGATCACAGTCCTTTTTAAACTGCTGTGATGGATTAGGCTTGACATGTTCAGCAACAAACTGTGGCTCTGTCCAGTATGGGGGGAAAAGCAACACAGTTTAATTGGGCTTAGAGCCCACACATGTTTTTTTTTTAATCAAAACTACATCAAAAAGTTTGTCTATTTTTTACTGCCATCAACTGGTGTAGTAATGAAAGTGTCTTGGTTACCACAACTTTTATTTTAAAAATGTCAAGGCAGAAACCACATAAAAAGTACATTACTTCCTGTCAAGAATCAATACAACGCTGTCTACATTCAAGTGCTTTACGAATGGGGATGCAAACAACCAAAGGTCTCGATGGAAAAAATCTAATCTCTGGCTAATTGAAGGCAATGATTCAACCTGTGGCATCCCAGGATGCTGCACTACTTTTCATATCATAACACAGAACCTTCAGTGGGGCAACTTGAATCCACTAAATTAATCATTTTATAGTATCACTGGTCATGTTTTTTTAGGGCCTGCCATAATTTTTCTGCCATATTTTGCCATAGATTTTGTGCAGACACAATGAAAGATGAATTGGGCAGGGTCTGATTTTGCATGTGTCCAGTGTGGCTGCTGCACAGTGTAATAGCTAATTAAAAATGGTGCATACAGTATGGCATTTCTTTAACATTATTATTTCATCAAACATTAATCTGAGTTCTAACCTATTGGCTTTGATGATTAAATAAAAATTAAATTTAAATGTAAATTTAAATCTATATTTATCCACAGTTTCACAATTTTACACATGGCCAGTTTTACATGGACATTCAATAATATATTAAAAATGCAAACTTGGCAATTCACAAATACGTTTAAGGACTGTAAATGTAGTTAATGTAAATGTTTTTCAAATGAAAAACAAACGAATAAAAACCACTCTCCATTTACTTGTGCAATGTGTTTTACACATGTGATGTCTAATCATGTGACATTTGTTTTTGCCTCCTTTTGAAACTGTCCGATCTCAGCCAGCCTCTTCCTGCTTTGACCTATGTGAGACAGACGCTCTCAGGAGACTGGAGGGACACCGGCATGGTGAATCTCCAGCTCAGATCATCTGTGATTACATGAAGAGGTGTCAAACAAAACAAGCTCAACAAGCTCTTCACTTCCTAGTTAACGCAGGAACCATGTGCAGGTTCACAGCCAGCTGGCAGCTTGCCCTGATCTCAAGGAGAGGTGTACTGCAGCTACCAGTGCCTGATCTGACAGGTCCCTAAGGCAGAATATTGTTTGGTAAAGTGTGCAACTTCAAGGCTTGATGGGCTATATACACATACCCAGATCCAGGCATTTACTGTAGGAAGTATGATATACACATACTGGATTTTGATATTCTCCAACACTACCACTGTTGCTTTGATTATTGATGCATTTATCCATTTAAATGTAAAACTGAATATTCTATAAATACATCTGAACTGCAACAGTTTTAAAAAGCAGTTAACGATGCATGGTAATCAGACTCAACAATGAGGTGAAACATACTCTAACAAACTAATTGTTCTCTCTACTGGCTGCTATAATTTATTGGCATTCCACTCTCTTCACCTTTACATTGCTGAAAAAAAGACAGGACTATTGCTTAACAGTTATGCAAAGCCCAAGTCCTGAGTGTGACAGGCACACATCTCAAAATAACACCTACCCCAAGGACAACAGGTCACCTATTTTGATTTCATTTGCATGATTTAAAACCCTGTCGGTGCAAAGTTGCTATTTATCACAATCACACACCCGCAAGCAGTGACGCATGAAACACAACATGAAACAGTTTGCAGAGCAGAGCCTATCACACACCAACCTCATGACAGCCAGCCCTAAAGCCTGTGAGGCAGAAGATCTTCCCAACAAACAACACTGTGCACCAAGTAACAAGACAATATCCAACAGTCGTCTTACCACCTGCTTGATATCCACAAGTACTCCCTTATTCTGAGAAGCAGCACTGTCTCAAGGTGTTTATCGGAGAGAGAGGGTGTATGGGAGCTCTTCGCTGCAGTGTTTCTCCTCCTAAAGCCTGCCAACAGATTACCGCGGTTGACAGTCGGCGGTGAGAGTAGTGAGGGATTAGATGGAGGGGAAAGTATAAGGGCCAGACTAGGCAAATGGAAATCACATCATAGTGAGTTACACCAGGCAGGAGCGCCACCTCACCATATCCCCCTTAATCCTGTTAGGGGGCTACCAGGCAGGCAGCAGTGCGATCCTTTCGCTGGCCTCCCAGCTCCTATGGTAATTCAGGCTCCGGTCTGGTAGAGAGGCTCTGCTGTTACCGCAGCATTAAAGACCAGGCAAGGCAGAGGAGAGAAAGGGCCGGCGCTGTTGTTGTGGGGGTGAATATCTGTGGCTTTGGGGCTGGATGTGTCTGTGGGGGAGAGAGGCTTTCATTCTTTCATTTGTCCTTTGTTTAATCAGGTAGACTCATTGAGATGGAGATCTCTTCTGTAAGAGAAAGCCTGTACGACAAAAACATTCATAAAGATGACAGAGAAAATGCATAATACATTTCAGTCAGGCAGCAACATATAGGGGCATACAGTATCCCATGCCAAACTTCCTCAACTGGCATTTGGGGTCATTAGTCCTGATGGTGGCGCTTACAATTTTCTTACAATTTATTAAGTGTAAACAGTTAATAAATTATAAAAGGACTCTTGACAAAGAATACTTAATTTGACTGCAGCTTCAACAGTGCAGAGGTTGACAAAGTACCAAAATATTCTACTCAAGATGTTCTGCTACCTTGCTGGGATTTTACTTATGCACAAGGAAAAACACTAGTGCTCTCAAGTAAATTAGCTTTTTAATAAAAGAGAAAATCTACTACTAGTGTAATGTGTTAGAGGGAGGAATAAGGTCCATGATACATGGACAGTGTTCTGAGGCAATGTAAAGTATGTAAGTAGTTTCTCATCATACTCCTATTCGTCATAGCCAGTGTGGTTTCTACATTGATTTAATCAAATCCCATCCCTGTTGTAAGCAATACTTCCCATCTCCATAGCTTCAAAATGTTGCATGTGTATCTTGGCCCTAAAGGTTGTGAACAAGGCAACGTGTCGGTCAACAGGAATTGAAGCGAGACTTGCAGCATAATATACCATAGCATTAGAAGCTGCCATGTAGACAATGAGAGAGTGTTTAGCCATCTACTTGGGGTATGTTACCCTGCAATGTTTACCAAAATGTTACACAGTGTGCATATCACAGTCATAAAAGTGCTGATACACCTGGCAGTTTTTGGGGCAATGTAGGCTACACTCCCAATACCAACTAACCAAGTAAAAACACAGGAGTAACATCTATTCAAGTGTTGCCTTGCAAAAAGATTTTCCTGTGTGATTAAGAGATTAATTGTGTGTTAAGGCAACCTCTCTGCCTTAACAGTTGAACCAAAACAGAATCTGTCTGTCATAAAGAGCTGAATTCTACTGCCAGTTACTCAACAATAAGTCCATTCCGTTCCACAGAAACGTTTTCCCTGAACACCCTCATTGTGCCACAAGTATCAACTGTGTTGGAGTGCTTTTACATCTCTTCTGTAGTTGTGAGTTTGGTAGTTGGTTTTGTTGTGTCGTTGTTTCTGCACTGTTGATTTGTCATCCAGTAACAAAACATCCATGGACTGGATTGAAGGAGAAAGGGTCATCTATAGACCCATCAAGGTATGTGAGCATTGTTTATTGCAGTTAAATTGTAAAGATTTTGATTAATTAAAATGTAGCATAAGAGGCTTTTGAGTGACATTATCTCATTTCTTTCAAAGGTCTTGTTCAGTGTACCGGTGTACAGAGAGACTGTACAGCTCTGCTGGGAGTGGAAATACTATGAAGTACAAATAAGAACCACTTTTGTTTCAGGCCCGCACAAAATAAAACACCTGACAAATTCTGGTCAAGTGTCTCCTATGATTATACATGAGAACATCTGATGTTTTCTATTGTCTTGTAGAAAAAAATGATGGTGCAGTTTTTGAGGCTTCAGCAACAAAAGCAGGTCCCATCTGAGCTGACAGCTGAGGACATGACTGACTGGCTGGTGGAGCAGGGCAAGAAATCTCTCAGGGAGCGGTGAGACTTACTGAGACACATACAGACAGTCCACCACTGAACCTATCATCAACTCTGCTCATGTTAAAGGAATAGTTCACCCAAAAATTAAAATTCAGTCATTATCTACTCACCCCCATGCCAGTAGAAAATCGGTTTGGATCGGAAAAGTTTACCTGTTTTAATATGGGTGCTCACTTATTGAATTTGACAATTAAATACAAAGTAATTGGTTTAAAACAGTATTTCTACCTATTTTAAAATCTTGTGCTTTTATGTTGAAGGCTAAACGGCCAATTCAAGTTAGTCTCACCTATCGAGGCCAGGGTGGCACAAATGTGACGTTTTTTTAAATCAACAGCTAGAGTGGCGATTTCAGCTAAATAATGGTGTCACTTTGGGATCTTTTGGCTTCAAGAGACTTGTATTATGCTGTAACAGCTGCATGGAGCCATTTTATAGTTATTTTCCGTTATTTTTTTTAACTCTGAAGACAGGTCTCCAGCAATTTCAGTTGTTTTGGAGAACACTGCAATGTACTTCTTCCGGGGATCTCTGGGACTGTTGTATGGACTAACAAACTTTGCCCGATTTTCTACTGGCATGGTACATAATGTAATAGATAATGAGTAGATAATGACTGAATTTTCTTTTTTGGGTGAACTATTCCTTTAAGCTAGTCTGTTACTAATGAGAAGAAAATAGAGCAACAGTTAAGATGAACCTTCTTTTTTCTTTCTATTTGAAGTTTGTGGCAGTTTGATCTCGAGAGTTTTGATGAAAGTGTCCAGCCTCTCCTCAAGCTGGTAAGACCAAGATCACGAAAAGACTCAGTTTGGAGTAAATGATCACATAACACTAGATTGATCCTCTAAATATGTCAAATCTTAATGGTACATCCCATTTCTTGTTTCAGATGTGGGAGGTGAACATCAGCATGAAAATGATGGTTATTGAGTTTGTAGCCTGAATCGTGCTCAATTCACCTGAAGCCAACAGTCCGTGTTTTCAGTAAGTCACATTTATGAGATTAGATGAAACTTGAATGATTCCCATGGGGAAATTGTGTCTTTTCAGAAAATGTGTATTTCAACTCATTTTGAACGACTCTCATCGACAGAGACCCTCAGATCATCTGTCTGGCTGACAAAGCCATCAGGAGCCTGATGGAGAAGCAGCAGTCCAGCTCCAGCCTCCTCAGCCCCCAGAAAGTGGTGATGCTGGTTGTGCCCTAAGTGCTGCAGGGCTTCTGGATTCATCCGGCGAGACTCTCTTCCGTCATGTCCCCGCTGCAGCTCAGTGACCTGGCCGTCGGACTCACGAAGGCTGTTGAGGATAAGCTCTCCGCCTCTCTGACCTCCACGGACCGTAAGGCCACCTTCTTCCGCTCCATCCAGGATGAGAAGGTCCTTTCTATCCAGAACAAGGTTAGAGAGAAGTACACACCAGACTTCCTAGTGGAGGAGCTGAACCGCTTTGGGCCGGAGCTGCTGACCAGGATCGTTGATGTCACAGTGGGGGAAATCTGTGTGATGTTCGAGCCCCAGAGACACATCGAAATGTCTGAAGTGCTGACCACCAAAGAGGTAAGAAGACCTGCGCAGATGTATGATTGAGTAGCTGGATAAGATACTGTATAGTAAAAAAGAAAAAAAATATATTTTCAAAAATGCAAACGGCTTCTATCCCTCTTTAGGTGGAACTAGATGATTCCACCCAGCCAGCTGTAGTGGATGGAGCCGTGAACTCAACCCCCCTTAATGGAGATTTGAGCGAAGAGCCCGGCCTGGAAGAGGACACAACACCAAGCCCAGAAAGGGACTCTGCTGTTGGTTCAGCTGCTCTGGTTCCTCTGACTCTCCCTACTGATGCTCCTGTGGTTCCTCTGATCCTCCCTACTGAAGGTCCCGTGGTTCCTCTGACTATCCCTACTGAAGCTCCCGTGGTTCCTCTGAGCCTCCCAACTGAAGGTCCTGTGGTTCCTCTGACCCTCCCCGCTGAAGCTCCTCTGGTTCCTCTGAGCCTCCTTACTGAAGGTCCTGTGGTTCCTCTGAGCCTCCCCACTGAAGCTCCTGTGGTTCCTCTGACCCTCCCTAGTGAAGTTCCTCTGGTTCCTCTGACCCTCCCTACTGAAGCTCCTCTCGTTCCTGTTACCCTCCCTGCTGAAGGTCCTGTGGTTCCTCTGACCCTCCCCGCTGAAGCTCCTCTGGTTCCTCTGACCCTCCTTACTGAAGGGTCTGTGGTTCCTCTGACCCTCCTTACTGAAGGGCCTGTGGTTCCTCTGAGCCTCCCCACTGAAGGTCCTGTGGTTCCTCTGAGCCTCCCCAATGAAGCTCCTCTGGTTCCTCTGAGCCTCCCCACTGAAGGTCCTGTGGTTCCTCTGAGCCTCCCCAATGAAGCTCCTCTGGTTCCTCTGAGCCTCCCCACTGAAGCTCCTGTGGTTCCTCTGAGCCTCCCTACTGAAGCTCCTCTGGTTCCTCTGAGCCTCCCTACTGAAGGTCCTGTGGTTCCTCTGAGCCTCCCTACTGAAGGTCCTGTGGTTCCTCTGAGCCTCCCCAATGAAGCTCCTCTGGTTCCTCTGAGCCTCCCCACTGAAGCTCCTGTGGTTCCTCTGAGCCTCCCTACTGAAGCTCCTCTGGTTCCTCTGAGCCTCCCTACTGAAGCTCCTCTGGTTCCTCTGAGCCTCCCTACTGAAGGTCCTGTGGTTCCTCTGAGCCTCCCTTCTGAAGGTCCCGTGGTTCCTCTGAGCCTCCCTACTGAAGGTTCTCTGGTTCCTCTGAGCCCCCTTTCTGAAGCCCTCTGGTTCCTCCGAGCCTCCCTACTGAAGCTCCTCTGGTTCCTCCGAACCTCCCTACTGAAGCTCCTCTGGTTCCTCTAACCCTCCCTAGTGAAGCTCCTCTGGTTCCTCTGACCCTCCCTACTGAAGGTCCTCTGGTTCCTCTGAGCCTCCCTGATGAAACTCCTCTGGTTCCTCTGAGCCTCCCTACTGAAGGTCCTATGGTTCCTCCGAGCCTCCCTACTGAAGGTCCTGTGGTTCCTCCGAGCCTCCCTTCTGAAGCTCTTCTGGTTCCTCCGAGCCTCCCTACTGAAGGTCCCGTGGTTCCTCTGTGCCTCCCTACTGAAGGTCCTGTGGTTCCTCCGAGCTTCCCTACTGAAGCCCCTCTGGTTCCTCTGAGCCTCCCTACTGAAGCTCCTGTGGTTCCTCCGAGCCTCCCTACTGAAGCTCCTGTGGTTCCTCCGAGCTTCCCTACTGAAGGTCCTGTGGTTCCTCCGAGCCTCCCCGCTGAAGGTCCTGTGGTTCCCCTGAGCTTCCCTACTGAAGGTTCTCTGGTTCCTCCGAGCCTCCCTACTGAAAGTCCTGTGGTTCCTCCGAGCCTCCCTTCTGAAGGTCCTCTGGTTCCTCCGAGCCTCCCTTCTGAAGGTCCTCTGGTTCCTCCGAGCCTCCCTTCTGAAGCTCCTCTGGTTCCTCCGAGCCTCCCTGGTGAAGCTCCTCTGGTTCCTCCGACCCTCCCTGCTGAAGCTCCTCTGGTTCCTCCGTCCCTCCCTACTGAAGGTCCTGTGGTACCTCCGAGCCTCCCTACTGAAGCTCCTCTGGTTCCTCTGACCCTCCTTACTGAAGCTCCTCTGGTTCCTCTGACCCTCCTTACTGAAGCTCCTCTGGTTCCTCTGACCCTCCCTACTGAAGCTCCTGCCATTACTGCAGTACAGGAAGGCTTGAGCAGCAGCCTGGTTGGCACTGGGGGGAAGCAGGAGGTGCAACAATCCTCTGATACATCAGGTAGGAGTTCTTCATCAGGTCTGTTCACACTGTAGCTAATGGCTACTTACATCAAGATGAACTGAGGCATTGACTTTGCTCTTTTACTTTTCAGAGTTAAAAAAGACCAAGAAGAGAGTCAAACGCTTCTTCCGCCGGCTGTTTAAAACACTCTGCTGGAAGAAGGACTGAAATTCCCTCTGAAAAAAATTAATTCAGTCCTGCATTGCAATCAGTCCTTGTCAGTCACTTTTTTTCATTTATTGTGAATTGATGCAATGCAAAATGGAGAAATTATCATACAGGAATTGCATGTTGTTATCACGTGAAGACCATGTAACTCCAACTACATGCTGCTCTATGGGTTGAATAAATTCTATGGCTCTTGGTGCTTATGAAAGACTTTCAAAATCCTTTGGAAATTTGATAAATAAAACTAATTAAACCTATCTCCTCCACATTTTTTGCTCTATTAACACCAAACTTGCTACACAGCATCTTCAGACTGTCCCTGACAAGCGATCCACACAGATTTTTTAAATATCAAAACTTGAGCCCATTGTGCATCAAAATGTTTTACTGTAGTACTGTAAACAGCTACTGCAAATTCTCGCTAAATAAATCTCCAATGTTCATGAAAATAAATCACAAAATTGTGCAGTCATCGTAGATGAAGTGTGTGAATTTCAGAATTGTATCTCAAAAATTGAATTTTTAAAAATGATTTGATTTCTGTCCATCTCTAGAGATTTTGTAGAGATTCTAGAGATTTTGTAGAGATTTCTTTTCCCACCAGGTAGCGGGAATACTTTCAGGGTGCTGTGGCTCTGACCTTTAACCTTGTTATTATTGGTTGCCTGTGATGTTGGTCATCTCAGAATTACAACTTACTGTACAGATGCACTCATTGTAAGTCTCCCTGGTTAAGAGTGTCAGCTAAAATATGAAAAAATAGAGGACAAACTGGGGCCAAGGCTGTGTTTGTTCAAGTAGAAACGTGACAACCCGTAACAAGTTGTTGCACGGTTGTAAAGCCCTTGACTAGACTTTACAACCATGTACCCATTACTCATACAGTTATAGTGTCCTACTTTTTCAAACTGTGTGGTCTGTGTACTGTTTTGAGTTCAGGGTTGAGGTTCAGAGAGAGAGCGAGCAGTGTTGTGAATCATGCCTCACTGCCTACGAATGGGGCGCTGTCTAGGACTTATATCGGTGTGCCAGTCGGTCGTGTCCTGATAGTGAATGCAGTCTGGAGCAAACAGAGACACGTTCAATACACCTCCAACAGAGCTGCACGGCTAAAACTCCGCTTTTGTCTCTGTCTGAACCTCCCTCTACCCCAGGTTACTGAGGATAGCCTGAAAGACCCAGATCCAGGGTTATATTGACCTTTACTAAACATCAGCCAGTCAGCATCGTCCACCTCTGATATGATGGATATGACGCAGTTTGATTGATTACATATTTATTGTAGAATTGAGCAATACTACACTGGTTGTCTAAGGAAGCCCTTAACTTGAACTAATTCAGATCAGATCAGATTCTGCACAAATATGGATGAATATGTTTATTATTATTATTAGCAGTAGTAGTAGTAGCAGTAATATGATGATACAATTTATATTATTAGGATAAACCCCTGGGTTTCAATGGAGAGTTTTAGTATCCCATGGTCTTAATGCTCTTTCACAGGCTTTTCCACACTGACAACAACAATATTTTTGGGTAAACACTGAATATTTGTAATTGTTGGGAATTTCTGCCATGAAAATGGTCAAATTAAAAAATATAGAATATCAGCACTAAATATTGGCTGTCAGCAGCTTAAAAAATATTGGTATCATATCGGCCTTCAACAACCCATATCAGTCGACACCTATGTACAACAGAGCCTTGTGACAGCGAATAGTGAAATACTGAAAGTGAATTTCCTTTCTTAAAAGAAAAAGTTGTGCAATAATGTCCACATCGGAGCGATAATGTATTTTTTGAACAGATAAACCAACTGTGTTGATAGAAAGGGCTAAGTAGTATTTACACTGGCCAAAATATTTGATTGTTGAGCACAGAAATAGAGCAAAACATGAGAGAGGCTCCCCATCTGAGGGTGGAGGAGATTAGGGACCCAGCGTAGGCTTATAAAAGAAGCCCTTCCATTCATATTTATGGCTTGTTCTGTCTTTCTACACCTAAGCTCAGATGAAAGTGCCCCTCGTGAAAAATAACTCCTGAGTGGAGTAGAGCGAGAGGGACTTTCTCTGACCGGCAAAGCACCAGTCCCTCTCCTTCTCTTTCACCTTCTCTTTCTGCCTCTTTCTCTCTCTTTTCCCCCTAATCCTGTCTGCTATTCATTCCCAGGCTGCTCCTGACAAAGCCCAGAGGGAACGGACATCATTGGGAATTCCTTCATGAACAGACTGAGAGGGTGGATAATTCCTTTGACAGCCGCGGGACAGCAGCACGCAGAGCCCCAGACGTGCTGGATTACCATCCGAAATAAAAACATACACAGGGCCCCGTCACGCCGCGCTGGAAAAAGCCACTTCCTCTTCCTCTCTGGGGCTGGGGCTGGGGTTGGACGCGGGGCAGAGGGCCGGGCGATGCGAGCTGGGTCTGGCTGGCTGGGTCTAGGTCGGCTGATGTTGTGTCTGGTCTTCAGTCAAGGCCTATTTGCCATCGGCCCCCACCCCCTTCCCTGAGTACATTTGCATTGTGTTAGATGGGACGGGGGCCCTGTCTAATCCTGCTCAGGGCAGGACCGAGGGGCCGCTCTCCACTCTATCGATCCCTCCCTTCATCACATCCCAGAACGGCCATTAAAAGATGGTAATCCACTGTGCGCCTCGGTCCTTAGGTCTCGGTCCGGATCGATAGCAGACAAAAGCACCGTAGGAGGCTGTCTGGACATTAACACACACATGTGCTTTATGCTTCACCTGCATGTTGTCATCGTAATGATAAAGATGGTTCTGATGCACTGATGCACATGCTCCGAAGCAATAAAAGTGTCATTTCTAGTGGAGATGAAGACAAGATGCTGTTACAAAGTATGACAGTACAACGAAATTACGTCTTTATTTGATGCTACACCCAGACATTTCTATTCAAGACATAAATAGAAAGTGGGCAGACCACTGAGACAGACTCAGACAGGGCCAGACAGAGCTGTTTGAAGTAAGGAAAGGGGTCACTGAGTGTTTTATCTGGTGGGGGGGGAGGGGGGGCTTGGCGATTTGATGCAAGCAGACCTTTCAAGGGTCTTTTTTTAAAACACAGATAAGAGGATTGGCAAGTGGCTGGAGAGGAGCAGTCAAAACAAGCAGCAGGACCAAAAACCTCATCAGACACAAGGACCATGATGTAGAAACACTTCAATGTGTAAGGCCATACTTATTTTGATGACTCCAAACCCTATTCCTAAACTGTTTTGCTCAGTTATGGCTCCAGATGTGTTCACTGTGAATACAAAAGCAACATAACCAAAGCAGACACAATTCCTTGCAGTAAGCCGTATAGCATCCAAGTGCTTTCCAGAGTGTGATAGTGAGCATGCTCATGCATTTGCAATCAAGAACACTGCCACATTTAAAAATGCCTCTCCATTAAAGGAAGAGCCCATTAGCTTTCAGAGGAGTAATCTGTGAAGAATGCTCTATCAGTCGCTGCTATCAGTGGGTCCTCCAGTAGAGGAAGGGTGCCGTCTCTCAGTTTTAAAATGGATCCTAAAGACAAGAGAGAGAGAGCCCGCAATGTGACTCATGTCAAGTGGCCATCCAGCTGGTGTGTCTGTGTGTGTGTGTGTCAACCCATCCTTATCTTTGAAGGATGGGATGGCTCTCTCTTGCAATGGCTCCACCGCTCTCGAGCCAGGCAGAGCTGGGGAACATCCAGGGAGAGAGGAAGTCTACGCTGCAGCCAGGCAGAGTGGATGCTCTGTTGGACTTTTCTGACTGCAGAAGACCTTTTCACCAAGAACCAAGGGTTTTTGGTATTGAGAAAAACACAAGAACAAGAGGTCAAGAGGTAGTAGAGTTTAGGGGGGCTAGGCTCGCCCCAGGAGGGTTGGGAGTTGGCGTCAGTCTCAGATCAAAGCCCTCCAGGAGAGTCAGCTGGTCCCACAGGGTAGGAGAGGAGGAGGAGGAGGAGAGGTGGATCTGCCCCCAGCAGACTGCTCTGCTCCAGGCGGCTCGTCCCTCCTCGAGTCAGCAGGCCGCCACCGGCCACCATGACGGAGTGGACCCTGCTGAAGCGCCTCCTGGACGCCGTCCACCAGCACTCCACCATGATCGGTCGCCTGTGGCTCACCGTCATGGTCATCTTCCGGCTGCTCATTGTTGCCGTGGCGACCGAAGACGTGTACGCCGACGAGCAAGAGATGTTTGTGTGCAACACGCTGCAGCCGGGATGCTCCACCGTCTGCTATGACGCCTTCGCGCCCATCTCGCAGCCTCGTTTCTGGGTCTTCCACATCATCAGCGTCTCCACGCCGTCCCTCTGCTTCATCATCTACACGTGGCACAACCTCTCCAAGCTGCCCCACAACGCCGCCCAGAGGCAGGGGCACGGACAGGGGGCTATCCCGGGGGAGGCGGGCCTCGACGGGGGGCGAGATGGCGGACGGGAGGCCTACGATCGGAGCTGCGACTCAGACAGTTGCTCCATCCGCTCCCATAAGCATCTGGGCCACAGCCTGGCGGACATGCTGGAAGGCATCAACCCCCAGAGCCTCCAGAAGGGAGACCCCAACAACGTGGTGTCCTTGAGCCAGGCCCGACCTCGCACCTACAGGGAGGGGAACGCAGAGGGTCCCGGGGCCTCTGGGGGGGTTTTGTCCAAGTGTTACGTCTTCCATGTGTGTTTGCGAGCCGTTCTGGAGGTGGGCTTTGTCCTGGCCCAATGGAGGCTGTTTGGCTTCCAGGTGCCCGTCCATTTCCTGTGTTCCTCAGCCCCCTGCACCCAGCCGGTGGACTGCTACGTCTCCAGGCCCACGGAGAAGACCATCTTCCTGATCTTCATGTTCTGCGTGGGGGTTTTCTGCATCCTGCTCAACCTGCTGGAGCTCAACCACCTGGGCTGGAAAAAGATCCGCCAGGTTGTGAGGCTGAGGGAGGGGGCGTCCTGGGGGGGTTGTCCCGGTATGAGAGGGGGATATGAGACCTTCCCTCTGGACAGCCCCTCTCTCACCTCCTCTCTGGGCTTCAGGGATGTGACCAGCACCACCTCCCTGCCCACGCTGGACCTGGTGGTGGGCCACCGGCCAGACTGGACCTGTGCTGGGAACTGTGGCCCGCTGAGGGAGCCTGAGGAAGGCATAGAGACGAGGCTGGAGCAGCCGAAGAGACAGGACTCCCATAGAGGAGAGAGGCAGCCTCTGAAGGGTAAGAGGGAGAGCAGGGGTCCCAAGCAGAGGAGCGCTGAGGTCTGGATATGAGCACGACCGTGGGGAAGCATTTAGCTGTAATCAATCTTTCTTTATTCATCTAGACCAGTGCCTTTCAAACTGGAGTCCAGGGACTCCCAGGAGTCCTTGCGAGGGTTCCAGGGGGTCCCCAGCAAAATGAATAGTTTAATTTCACTATAATTGAATTTACTAGATATTATACCAGTTAAATGATGTAGAATATTGAGTGTTCTAATCATAGGTTTTACTCTGATCACAATTATCTCCACGGTTCACATCGGCCTCAAAAATCCTTGAAAGTTTGTGGATTTGAGGAAAGTAAACGAAGGCCTTAAAAGCTTTTTAAAATGAGTGGATCGCCTTAAAAGTACTTTTTTTTTTTTACAAATTTATTAAATCATCAATACACCTCAGCTCTCTGCACCTCTCTCTGTCCTAGCATTAACACTTCACATCTTGTGGAAAACTGTGATAGAGATTGGTGTTTTCACCATGATTTCTTGACTTGCCAAGATCATGAGTAAAAAATTAGGTCTCCTTGATGTCTAATTTGACTGCAAAACAATTTTATGTGTCGCAAGCAAGACCTTGAAAGTCATTGAAATTTTATGTCCGGTGAGTGTGGGAACCCTGTATCTCTCCAATTCAGTAGTAAATCAACAGCAAAAACCTTCCCATATGGATCCCCGGAATCTACTGGCAGGACTTGAAAATGTTTGAGAACCTCTGATCTACTGATCACTGAGTGAACCAAAGCAATGGTAAAACAATGGTAATATATATACAGTATATTACCAATAAATACTGGTTTAAACTCTGGTGCAAGGTGAGTCTTAAAACCTGAAGCCACTAAAATGAATGATTAAATATGTGATTTTGCATCATGTTTACTCACTGGGTGAACTTTAGACTAGAATAATAGAAGATAAATCTTACCTTGCTTGTAAAAAAAAGTGCCAATTTCCTCTGCATTTATATGGATCTACTATTATTTTGTGTGTTCACAGTGAATTAGGTAGATAGGTAGATGGCTAGTGATGAGTGTATAGATATTCAGAGTTCAGTATGGAGACTGATGACAGTGGGTTGATCAATTTGTTTTAAATTTCACAGATCAAGGCATACAAAGGAAAGCAAGGGAAAGGTGGCTCAATATTTGCTTGTCATTTATTTACGCAATATATTTATTAATATATTCATTTACAACATCTATAAAACACCTTTTGTATAAATTATGCTACAGAAAAGAAACAAAACACAGAAATGCGCAGCCAGTTTCCATTGACTAGAAGTTTGTTGTAAAATGAATAGTGAAGAGAGACTTCAGAGCTGGAAAGGCAAACAGACAGAGGTACAGTGTTGAGGGGGGTCTTGTTTTAGTGTTATCAAAGAGTCAGTCGTTCATAATATAGGCCTGTATACTGCAAAGAAAAAGGTTGTTATATTCAGTGTTAAATCTTCAGTAAACTGAGTCAAAAGCTCTGCAAATGGGAGATAATTTTACTTGTTTCAAGACATTTTCTTTAAATGACTGAAATTATCTTAAACCAAGCTGAATTCTGTTGAAAAGAGTTAATTATCTCCTCCCACGTTTTTCAAATGTTCTAATAAACATAAGACTGTAAGACTGAATACATGATTAAATCACCCGGATGTACATTCTTTTTTGTAACGTAATGTGGTGTGACTGTGTTGCAGATAGCACCTTGTGCTAAGAGATCCATGGTTACAATCTTTAAAAAAAAATCATCATGCAACATCTTAAACATCTACAACAATTGCAAGCTAACAATAGTTTCCAATACATTACATTTTGTATATTTCCCCCTATTGTTCATAAAGTATAGTTGGTCCACATAAGAGATGAAACAAAATTAAGAATGCAGTACATTGAGTACATTTTGGTAGCAACACCCAAACCGGAGTTTTGGCCTGGGGTTATGTCTGTTCACTTTAACAGCAACTCTTTGTGTATAAAACAAAAATAAGAAAAATAAGAAAATGCACACACTTCTGGAAAAAAATAAGTCTTTATGGCACTGCCATTAGATCATTCTTGACTAATCTGCCTTTTTCACTCTCTTTTTCTAGTGGCTTTGAACTGAATACACTACATCTATTCTCAGGAGAGGCTACTGCCGGTTATCAGGCTGGTTTACTGTCTCACAAGCCCTGATAGACTTCTTAATTGACCACAGGTTTATCAGCACAGCCACACAGAAACTGTAGCCTATTCCTTATCCTACTACTTATCTTCTCACTAGCCAAACACTAGCTAATAAGCGATCTGGAATGAGTTTCACAAGTTATAGGATAATCTACCTCCACAGATTTTGTCTACACCCGATTTAAGACGCGATACAGTTGTGTTTCCGATCTAAATTACAACAATTGGGATAGTGGATTTAACAGTTTCATTATTGTACAGTACAAAGAACATCTGAGGTTATATAAATCTAAGCATCTACCATCATTTTGACGCATATATATCTGATATGGTAGAGGGATTTTAACCCCGTTGTGAATGACACAGAAAGTGCAACGCTCAAGGAGAGAAACAAATAAACAAAATTAGGTGCATGTCCATAGAAGTGTGTGGTAGGTAGATTCTAAAGCTTCAGTGCAATACAGACAACATTTAAAAAAGCACTTTTATATGGTTTTAAGTGTGACAAGGCATTCATCCGTATCTGACACAGAGCGGGCGGTGCAGTCCTTACTATGAGGCATCATGTCACAATAAGTCAGACCATGTAAACAGAGAGAAAGAGAGGGACATTCAGAGAGATGGGAGTTCACTTCAGTTCCTCACAGTCTTAAAAATGTGTTCTGGGCAACACTTAAGAGCACAGCAGGCAGACAGGCAAAGTCAAATTTGCACCAAGGAAGAGAAAAGACATGGATAGAGAGCTAGAATACAAGACAGGCCAACCTGAACACAGGCAAAGTCTAACTGAGTAGCAATATACACAAAGTACTGCCTACCATGATCCCAGTTGAATGTGAGGTTTTCAAACACTGGTGAGACTTCAGCTGTGCATTAGACATGATCACTGTCCAATATAGTCTGTCAACCTTTGAAATGTGTACAGCCATACAATTAACCGGATGAGACTTAAAAAACACGCTGACTGGATATTGAAATGGCGATGTTAGAGGTTGAGCCTGAGCACTCTTTGGGAGAAGGTTTTCACTGTTCACAAAACCACAAAAAATAATAACAATATGTCTCAAATAAATATGGAATGTCTGTGTGAAAAGGTGGGGTAAGACTGAATTTCACATTTTGACTTTGGCAAGACTTCTCTTGAAGTGCTGCTGATAAGGCCTTACAAGGCATCATCAACACATAATAAGAACATGATGCTTACATTATGATTGTAAAACAGAACATAAAATGCTATTAAGAATATTCAAAATGTCTTGAATAGAAGGCTTTCAGGTGATGTAACGCACCCTCTGGCGGCCATATTGGAGGTCCTCAGCTCAGTGTTTCTAAACATACAACTTGGTCGTCTTTACAGAATTAAATAGACATGGTTAACGTCTGTGCTGTTTTTGACTGGGAACTGATCATTTCATCACTGATCCATCTGATTGATTTTGTGTTTAGATAATGTCAGCTTGTTAGCTAGCTAAACATAGTATCTGGTCACCATCACTGTCTTCTTGTAAACACATCTCATTTGCACACTAGCTAGTAGAAGCTAGCATTAGTGGCTAGTAGTTGCATGTTAACCTTAACATTAGTTGCTTTACTAAATTAGCCTGCTGGCTAGTTAGCTAGCTAACAGTTTGTTCAGGTTAACTGCGGTTTCTTCTCAAGCTACAACTCACAAGTGTTTTGCTAGTAGTGGCATGTTCACATTAACATCAGTGTGTTTGCTGGCTAGTTAGCTAGCTAACAGTTTGTTCAGCTTAACTGAGCTGACTCTTCTCAAGCTACAACTCGGAGTGTTTTGGAGTAGAGACTACAGCTAAAGACAAGACAGTTTACTGTGTCACAGTAATACACTTGGAAACAAATCCACCTTATCACACTATTCACTTTTACTTATAATGTGACTAAATGGAGCTACAGCCACACCACAATAATCTTTTTCAGGTATCTCTCTTTTTCTAGCCAGGTTGTTATATATTTAGAAATTATTTGCACACAGACAATTCTCCACTTGACCTCCATGATGGCGCCAGACGTAGCTGCTAGCAGATTTGTGACGCAACTGCAAAGCCCCTATCATTTTTGGGATAACTATTTAACAGTTTCGTAACATCGATATTACACTGAAATGCATGTAATGTTTCTCACGTGATTACAATGTGATAATAAAGCATATATGCCTGCAATACTCTTACAATGCAGTCATGACGTCCAGCAATGCGCTTCAAGGAAAGTGTTGCTCTTCAGTGTGTGGCGAGGTGGCGAGGGCTCAGGCAGACAGCTAGAGGTTTGGAGAGCAGGGTGAGGAGACGACCTCACATCAGGCCGAACAGGGAGACGGCCTCATCTGAAGGATGGAGAGGCTGGAGTTATGGAGTTTGACGGCTCCTTGACATATTCACCCAGTCTCCAGACCCAAAGGACTCAGGTCTGGCCAGGCTGAATTTCTCACTTAATGGCTTAGGTTTCAGTTGGCTTCGGGTTCGTAAAATATCGACGGAGAAAAATAACGTAACCGGCAACATTTTGAGCTTTAGTCGGGTCGGGACTCGAGACTAAACTACTACTTTCCTGGCTCGGTTCAAATTCAGAAAGCAGAGATGTTTCAGCTGCGGGTTGAGCTGGCCCCCACGAAATTTTCAGGCCCCGAGAGAGGCCGGAGGGAGTCTGCACAGGACCGGTCTCACTGGGGCAGCGGGACGATCACATCCACGTAGTTGATGGGGAAGAAGCCGGACTCGCCGTTGATCATGCCCTCGTACCAGTTCTCGTCGATCTGGTTGGTGAGGATGATGATGTCTCCCTCCTTGAAGCCCAGCTCGCCCTCGTTCTCCGGGTCGAAGTCGTAGAGCGAGCGGCAGCACGGCTGGTCCAACACCTCCGACTCTGCACCGGGACAGATACGGAGGGAGAGAGAGAGAGGAAAGAGGACATAGAAGGATATAGAGGGAGAGGAAAGACATGGGCAGATAGAGAGAAAGAGGAAGAGAGGGACAGATGGACAGAGGATGAGGAGAGGAAGGTGTTACAAAATGCAAGTTGTTCCTGTATCTAAGTATCTGTACAGATTTTAGTTATTTTATTTAGCCTTTATTCCACCATGCTGGTCACTTAAGAATAAATTATTATTTACAATGAAGAGACAGTAGACTGGCAGACAGTTTGTGATAATGACAAACAAAATGCAAGACCAAACCAGCCACATGGAATGAATGAAACTGTGTGTGGAAATATCTGGGACGGGATTTTTATTGCTCATAGGAGTTTTACTCAGTCAAATGTGATCTGAGGGCAGAAAGAATTATGATTGGTCCAGAGAGATGACCAATGAAATCGTATAGGAGGCGGGAACCCACTTTCCCCTCCACATGTAACTTGATATTATGCCAGTTATTTTGTAATAATTTTCTCTATTCCTATCATTTTTATTTTCCTATTTGTGTACTGTTTTTGTGTTTATTACTGCACTTAAACATTGTAGTTGAATTGTATTTCATGTAAAAAAAAAAAAGTTTTCATTATTATTATTATTAAATTATTATAAAAAATAAAACGTTATAATTGGCTAAGTGAGTTAGCTAACAGTTAACTCAATAGTGAGCAGTAATGTGGACTTTTTTCAAGATTCCGATTTGATTTGAATTTATTCACATTTATGGTGGAAAATTACTCTTCTCCTACTTTTTTCCCTTCTCATGTTACTGGTGTCTCTAAATATATATATATATATATGTGTGTGTGTGTTTGTGTTACTCACGGTGGCTATTGCCATTGGTAGTAGGGCTGTCAGGCCAAGACAGTGGGACAGAGGTGAAGTGATCAGCTGGGTGAGAGGTGAGGAGATATGGAGATGGTGATGAGGCAAGCACAACAAACACAACACACACCGATACACACACATGGTGAAGCAAAACATCTGCAGATGGGCCATGTGAGTCTGTACTGTACCATACTGCATGTACACCAGTTATGGCTGAATTTTACCACTAGAGGGCAGCAGACATTTTTCACAAAGCATCTCTTTAATGAAGATTCAGAGGAGATTGAGCTCTAGATATTAACATGCCTCCTGGGTGATCGTATTGTAATTGGATAGAGCAAAAGAGAGAAATCCAATTTCAGTGCGTACACCAGAGATGCATTTTAATGTCAGGTGTAAACATAATCCAGCTACATCATACAGTATCTAGACACAATCTGCATGTGAGACACATGTTAATGCCAGGTGGAAAGGGGGCCATATAGATATTCCCAACCTCTTATAGGAGCACACATTATATAGTTTAGGTTAAAAGCCCAATATGGGATGACAGCCTGACAGCTTAACACTTTAAAAAGAAATACCTACTTTTCCCATTGAATGTGTGGTTGAGCTGGATATCTGTAAGGAATGACAAAAAAAAAACATATACCAGAACTCAAAGACAACAATGGAGATGGAGCTGACAGAGGAAATTACAGAAAACCAGGCAACGGCACAGATAAAATAAAGGCGAATTTGGAGGCGGCCGGTCCAGCCGTACCTGAGGATTTGAGCGAGGAGCTGTAGGACAGTCCGTTGTGCTGACTGTTGTCGATGGTCTCAATGCTGGTCATGATGGACTTTGGTTTGAACTCTCTCTTGGGGCGGCTGCTGGCTGTGGATATCCTGGGGTGAGAAGATAACAGGACAGCAGAATTTAAAAGCTTGTCATATAAGGTAAAATACTGTGGCCTGTTAAAGTGATATTTCACTATTTTTGCATTTATTTTGAAGGCAGTGGTTTTTTGAGTCCTTGAGCTCCTGAAGTAACAAAGGGGATAGTGTTGCTAAAAATAACAATGGACAAAAGAGTGTTTGCTCTACTTGCTCTAGAAGAAGAGGGTCTGAGGGTCCAGGGTCCTGAATTTCCCCAAGGGGATCAATAAAGTGCTGTCTTACCTTATCTTATCTCAAGAGGATGAGGAGCCTCTGCTAGAGCACTGATGTACAATACTGGATGATATGACATTTCCACGATTAGAGACTCCTCCATGTCGGACTGTCTTTCAGTGGTCAACATATCTGAAGCAGCATTTCTATTGATTGGCCATGTGTATTTGCAGGTCAGAGTTCACCACACATAAACTCTGACTATTCTCTCACTTCTATTCGCCCTGTGCATGATTTTCAGTGTGCAAGACAGGAGAGATAAAGGTGTGATAATATGGGACAAAGGGTTGTGGGGTAGACAGAAGCCACAATGACCGGGCGAGCCACCAGGACCTCAGAACTGGAATGAATAGAAGGGCCATACCTAATCAAATCCACACTCTTGAATGGTCATTTGACTGGTACACCTCAAGACGGCTGCCACGGAGTGTTTGATAATGTTCAGCATTATCAGCATTGCTTTGGTGCATGAGACTCGGGGAACATCATGTGTTACTATGGGCATGGCATCATTTAACTTAACATTCTGATGCATTCCAAGTTCCTGTGTCCTGCCAACGCTCATTTCCATGACTAGACATGACATCTACATTCTATGGCAGCCATCTTTAAGTGTACCAAAAGAAATTACCTTGACAAATCAGAAAGTGGCCGTTCTATTCATTCTATTTCTGTGAGCAGGACACCCCAGAATATTTTCCCTTTTCAGCAATCACATCTCGGAGTCAGTCTCCGGCATTAGCTGCCCCGGGGATCTGCTGCCACCGCTGGCATCCAGGCTTTCAATGTCAAGTGAAATTACTTCTTGAAAAGTACGGCAGAATGAAACTACCTGATTCTCCGACAGAGGCGTGTGCACTAAAAACTGAGAACTTACAGCAAAATGAAATATGGCTTCAAGTACAGGAGTGAAGCCTTCTCACCTCTTCTGCAGCTTGCCACTGAGCTCCTCCAGGATTTCAGACGACTGCCGGTGGTACTCTAACGCCGCCTCAATCAACGCTGACAACTGGCTCACCTGCTCTACCTATCAACAACACACACACACACACACACACACGTTACACCCACATGTCTTACAGGTTAAATGACACAAAATCCCAGTATCAGTCACCAGCATATTACATTATGGCTCATGCTGAGCTTGACTTATAAATAGAAAATACATTTTTCCTTTGTTCATAACCATTCTTAACTCTTCAGGGTAAGATTACCAATGTAAACCTTTTACAGCTTCAAAATGCAATAAATATAAACAAATTTATGAACCTTCTTTCTTGTATAATAATGTGACATACCATATGCTGGAGATCAGTATGTTTTAAAATAGCGTCTAAACCTGTCTCTTCACAATGCATACATCCAAATCTGCACATTTTCTACATGTTATCTTAATATGTAAATTGAATATATTTGATAAGGTGAATAGTTTTTACAACACACATCTACCCGCTTAGACACTACTTTATTTTCATACTACCATATTTTCTCATTTGTATATTTCAAATAAATCTTGATATTTTTTCTATATCTATAACTTGTGAAGATTTCACTAATTTCATACTGCATATATAAAGGTTTTTTATTCATTTGTTTTCTTTGTCTCAGTATGGTCTACTGCAGTTATTTAGCATATCCTCAAAATTCTGTAATTCATATTTTTTCATATCTTTTCATTCACACATTTCTACTTTATATGTTCTTTACACGTTGAAATCGTCAGTTGCGTTATGTTTAATAACCCCATTGGCTCCAATCTTATTTATAAGTTTCTCTTACATCGTTCTCCAGGAAGTTGAACATGCTCCTCTCTGCCAGGTCTTTGCTCTCTTCAAACTTCTCCACCGCCTGGCGGATCTCCTCGTCCGGGATCTTCCCCTGACGCTTCTTCTTGTAGTCGAAGTCTAACCGGCGGCCCTCCAGCTTCTTCAGGTGGTGCTGCAAACAGGAACAGGTTCAATCCAAAATACTATATTATATATATATTAGGTTTTTTTTTACAACACGTCGGCATGTTCCAGATTTTTCTGCATATGTCCTGTATATATCTGCACATATGTATGATCTGAATCTGTATTATCTGAATATGTATGATATGATCTGGAACAACGCACATTTTGCACATCCTGTATATATGCTGGAAATCATTTTGTTTTTCATTTGCTTTATATGTCATATATCTTTACATTTTAATTTTGCATATATTCTCATAATTTGATGTATGAATATATGTTCATATAGCACATTTATCACTTATTTTACGTTCCTTTTACTTTGTATCAGTATGCACTACTACTGTTTGTTTTTTGTTTTTTTACACACATACCAAACAAGCTGTAATTCATATATTTTCATTCATGTATTTTTACTCAATGTCGTAATTGGTGGTTGTGTTGTGTTAAATACCCTCATTGGCTCTCTTCTTATTTATAACCCTGTTTTTTTTCTTTGCTGCATACTGTTATTTGCTGTTGCAAAGCACCCACTTTTTCCATTGGAAACATTCAAGTGTCATCTAATCTAATATATTCTGAAGAAAAAATGTTCTCTAATATTCATTGATCATTATCTGAACAATACAGATAGCTGCATTCTCAATGCACTTAAGTTAAGGTTTCAAGACAGCCTCTAACTTATATCCCATTCCATAATGAGTTTACTTTCATGCCAGCAGTCATGTTTTTCAAAAGTTGAGTTGAACATCATACAGTTGGTATGAACTTTACAGGTTAATCCAAATAAATACACAGATTAGGAAAATCCCTGAAGAGGTGCAATTTTTCATAAATAAATATGGGTTCATTCTCTTGTTCAGCACTGATAGAGACATAATAAAGTGAAGCCTATTTGGCTTTAACAGCTCAAATAAACATTGAATAAAGCCATAAAGTCTGTAAATCCACAGATATAGGAGCTCCAGGCTGGACATCTTGAGAAGATCCCAGATCCCGGTCTCAGCTGCCTACTTTCTGGCTTTGGAGCAGAGTTCTTCACGCTCACAAACACTAAGCAATTCAAATATCCTAAAACATAGGCTGAAACATAACTAAATTCTTTAAGTAGTATTCCTCTTTAATTATTAAAGTGTTGTTGTGATGTTGTTTCATCACATGATTTTATTGTGGTTACTGGCTACTGTAATGTACCGTGATCTCTTTGAGGTCCTTGTCCTGTAGATTCTGCAGGGGGTCAATAAAGTTCTGTTTGACGTTTATGTCCAGGGAGTCCTTGACTTCGGCCATCTGCCTCATGGCGTCACCCATATCCACCAGACCACATCCTGAGGGGCAGAGAGATACCAGTCTGTTAGCAGGGGGCTTTTCACCTCAGCGCTGTGACATACAAACTCATTTTAAAGCAATACACCGCAAGACACAGGTAGATTTGTCTTGTTGGTCAACCTGTTGAGTGATGAGATCATAGACACCAAAATCATCCAAGTGTCCCCGGTAGATCGTCAGCTCTGGTGCTCCATGCTAACACTTTGGCACACTATGTTGACTGATAGTAGGCGACTAGCATTATCTCAAAAGTGAGAATATGAGAACTTGGAGCAGCTCTAATGTTAAATGGTAAGTAATCTTAAATTATATAAATCTGACAGTTTTGTATGGAACCTGTTTTTTTTAACTTGTGGGAAGGAGATCTATCTCATGGCCACAATTTATTATCTTGTGGGAACAAGATCTAGGTCGTGGCCACAACGTACTATCTTGTGTAAACGAGTGTGTGTGTGTGTGTGTGTGTGTGTGTGTGTGTGTGTGTGGGGGGGGGGGGGGGGACTGTTTAATTCAGTAATAATAATAGTTAACTTTATTTCTGATAGAAAATATGTTCAAAGACCATTTTACAAATCCTAGACATTTGTTAAAATGTACATGAAATATAACAACATAAATTAGAATATAATACAAATAAAAATATAAAAAAATATAAAAAAAATATATATATATAAAATAGCGATGTTTTGAACTATCAGGGACTGCTTCCCTGTTTCCATAGGAAGTGAAGGTGGTGGGTGATGGGAGACAGCTGTGTACAGCTTAAAATCACTACGCAAGGGATGAATATGTGAAATAGTTCAAAAAATAAACCTGTCTACATTAGCTATATTGAGTTCATGATATTTCGTGTTTAAAATGTATGAATCTACAGGCCATATTAAAAAAACACTAACCACTTTTTATTACTTTAAAAGGTTGGTCTTCTTACTTTGGATAATGCTGGTGTCCTACTATCACTCAACATAGTGTATGCTAAAGTGTTAGCATGGAGCACCGGAGCAAATGATCTACTGGGGATCTACTTTTGGTGTTTGTGTTCCTGTCACTTAATGGGTATGTTGTCTGTGTTAACAATATGTTGTACAGACAGGGAGAACATGGCTAAAAAAAGCTACAGAGCTCATTCATGTTTACTTCTGTGAAGCTGCAGCCTCAGTTCCAGGTAGGACTTCAGTGTCCAGCAGGGGTCAGAACTGAGTTACAATATAGCTGGACAGCAGAGCAGAGGCACCTGATGGGCAAAGTCACCTCGTGACCTCATATAGTTAGGGTTAAAACCAGGCCTTGGTTTGGAATAGAAAATAGCTCTACATGCTTTGAGGTAAGGATTTGAAATGATGCCTTCTCTGACAAAAAACCCCCAAACAAAACCCCCAAAAAACCCCAAAAAACAAAACAAAACAGAAAGTAGGATTTCATTTCATTTCAACATTGCTGCGGAAAATGTATAGGTCTACTGAGGTTGCCATCTATCTCAGCGTGCCCCTATATAGTTTACTGAAAGAGCTTGTACATACAAATTAGACACAAATAACTAACATGCACAGACAAATATAGCCTACCTGTTTTTCAAATACTTGAAATGAGGTCGATACATCATGAGGTAATTAGGCTGAATAGAGTCCGATTGGCTACATCTGGATTTGTGATTTAATAAACCCACATAATCAGCAAGATGACCTTGTATTCAGTTGATCTGGTCTAGGCCTATAATCAGTTTGGATGGCATTGATGTGATAGACATCTTTGAAATAAAATAACACACAGCTTTCACATTTTATGTAGGGTGAAAAGCCTCAGAAAGATAAAGATGGTATATTTCAAGAAGCACCAAAGCTAAAAGACCTACACAGGAAGATAGTATGGAGCGGAAAGGGATAGTTAAGTGAATTTTATGTTCTGAAAAATGCGTTTAATCAGCTCACATCCTGCCTAATAGTGCACATAAACTTTCCGATACGAAGTCCAGCTCTGTGCCTCTGCTCCCAATTTGCCGGAGGGCCGACCTGTCCTCACTGAGGCCAAGCTCACATTTATCTGAGTTCTACCTCCCTATTTACTCTTTCAATGCTCAGTCAGAAAAGTAGAAATGCCAAATCAATTTGAGCTGTCATGACCAGAGCCAACACAGGCTGACCCACCTGCTGCCCCCCTCCATGACATAGTGGGGGAACCTGTAATTGTATAGCTTGCGTCTACTCCTGAAATACTGAAAGGCAAAAAGGTAGAACAGAGGGACAAATAAACTTTCAAATGTCACATCAATTATAGCTGCTTTTCCATCAATTTTGTAAACTTTGTTTTTTTTGTATCTCTCTTCTGGCCCCTTTCACAGAGGGTTTACAGACTATTTCTCTCCCTGTGATATACACACTGGTATGAGTGCTGCAGGCCAACCGACTTCATGCCTAAGAACAAGGGGATGTGAATTTGAACAATTCAAATCTACATTAGGTTGTGTGAGCGCAGATGCATCTTATGCAAGATAATTTCAATTTTTTCCAATGCAAATCAAACTGTTGCAATACAGGTGGAGTGATCTTTCATTCCACCTTGTTTGAAGGTTTCGAAGCAAGTGAAACTGCATTGGATACAAGTGGAATGGCAGAAACTGACACGTTTTAAGAAAAATTATGATTTTAAGACTAGGAGACTAAATGACTTGTTAAAATGGACATTTTTGCAAAGTGGAAGAGAGAGGATGGCTGTGCGAGTGTGTGCAGAAATGTGTGTATCAGGGGATGATACAACGTCTATAAAATCTGTAAAATGTTGCCTTGCCTTCAAATACATGACCTGGGTTTCCCACATGACCTCAGACAGAGACAAGCAGAGAAAGCATGTGTATGTGATTGTTTGTGTTGTAGCGATAGGGTTGCTATACAACCTTTCATAGAGTGGAATTGTCCTGGAATAAAAAGAAAAATGCTGTGTTCCTTATTAAATCCTTACTAAGAACAAGATGACTATTCTGCAAAAATCACGTCAAAATTAGCCCAGGTGAGTCAATTCCCTAATGTTACAAAATGAACTCAAAATGCATTTATTTATACCAGGTCTCTTCAATACATCTTAATGGGAATTTAGGGTGCAGTTTGGAGCACAGTGTGAGCCTGTGTTACTTAAAGATGACATTTAATTCCAGTTCCTGTGGTTTCAAAGACAATGAAACCAAACTATCATCCTTCTGTCATTATATATAGAAGCACAGAGGTTTCCCTATCAGTGCACTTTCTCTTCTCTATTTTTACTCTGGAGGTCAATGAAGAAACTGTACTGAAAATAACGACTGTGAAAGTGCTTTGCATCGATTCCGGACAAAAAATCCCTCATAAGTGTATTTTGAGCAAATTTTGTGGCACAAGAAAACGTGCAAAAAGTCACGGGGAGCGAATGATTTTTATAGCCAGTGTATGTATGATGCATGGGAGTTCTGATACAGTACCAAAGACAGAGTCCTCTCCCAGTTCATGGCCGTAGCGCAGCATGCTGTCTCCCAGCAGGCCTTCAGTCTGGGGGTAGCCGGTGGTCTTCACCTGCCCTCGGATCTTCGACACCGTGTTCAGCATGCCAAGCTTGGCTCTGGAGGCTGCAGCCAAACGCAGAACAAATCAATAAATACACTAAATACGAGACTTGCTCTAGAAAGAGAGGGTCTATGAGGAGAACTATGTTGATTCCAACGCCATCTGCTTTACCTGGGTTCGGCTGGAGGTATTCTGTTGTTTTGGACAAGAGGTCGAACACTGACTTGTTGGTGACCTCGATCTTCTGTTGGGGGCAAGACAAGAACGTTAGAAAAACAGGGACATCGCAGCAGTGTTTGAGTATTTCATGATGATTTCATTTTCAATCTATATTAAGGATGTAACGGTACATTCAGGTAACGGTTCGGATCAATACACTATACTGGGCTCACAGGTTAAATCTAAAACTTTTTAAGATATGCTGTGCTACGTTATTAAGACCTCTGAAACCTGGACTCACCGGAAGTGTGATGACCAAAGCTAAAACTCGCTAGCTTTGCACTCTCTAGTATTCAAACGATGCAAAAGAGAAAAGAAGAAGAAGAATTTTGTTCTGCAAACTTTTGGTACATCCCTAATCTATATCCTCAGCAAGCAACAAAAGCTAGGGCTTGATTCAAATTTCTGTCCATCATAGGTTTTTATAATAGCTTTTTCACAGCTAAACCCTTGTATTGTTCAAATAGAGGTTATTTTTGTGTTTATAAACTTTAATGATGAGTAATGCTGCATTCACATCATATGGGAATAACCACTGAAGCGACTTGATGGTTCAAATAAACAACTTGGATGTGCTCATGCATCTGAACTTGTTTGAAGCTGTTAAGACGCAGACTTTGGTTGCTCCTGATCGGCTTCTTCACACTTACCACCTGTGCACTTAGTGAGTGATGCATTGGAGCTCATGATTTACAGCAAACCAAACATTGCAATGTCAACCACAAACCAAAAATCCAGCAAGTAGTTGTGTCCCGCAATGGCATTGAAAGAGTGGATCAGAGGTCTCAAGTCTCTCAAACTCACCCTCTCCATCTCCATGAAGTCTTCATCCAGCTTCGTCCCCTCAGCTCCACTTATCTTTTCACTGAGTAGCTGCAGAGAGATAGAGAAGAGAAAGAGAGAGAGAAAAGTAGGGAGGATTGGAGGATGCAGTGTAGCGACAGAGGGAGAGGGGGAGGGAAGAGAAAACAACATTATGCATTAAAATGTTTAAGTATTGAAACAAATACATTTTGTTTCCATGTCTATCGTTCACTATATTTGCCATGCAGGCCATGCATCTGATTCACTGTAGATACAGTATGTACACCCACTCACCCTGATGGTACATTAACTAGATTCTTGATGTGTCATCTTTCATATGGCACATTGATATCAAGGATGTGGAGCTGTGGGCGAGCAGCAGCCATTCATAAAAGGAATCGATGTGGTACTACAGCACTGGCAGTTTCATATAGTCAGTTAATACATACAGAGTCACTCTGGCCTGGCCAGTGGGGGGTTTAGCAAGACGACACAGTCCACAGGCAGTGGAGCTTGCATAGCCACTTACAATAACCACAGGAAAACCTGCAATCCATATTGGAGATTTAAACATCAGGGCAAAACAGGACACCAAATTCATATTGGAATGGGAAAAAAATGCAATATCAATATAGCAGAGGCTATAAAATTGATTTTTCTTAATTCATTCTTGTAATAACAAAAACAAGAATGAGCTACATCGGGCAGACACACTTCATTTTCCAACAATAAAGTATTGTAGAATAACTGAAAAGATTTCAATAGTAATGTAGACTAGTAAAGTAGACTTCAAAAGTTATATCACAACTCGAACTGCAACTGCAGTATGTGTCAACATAATTGCAAAACAACATTTGACCCGATCTTACACCCGTGCCCAGAGTCTGTTGCAAAGCACTGAGAAAAGCAGACCGGATGCGACTGGCACGTGGTTTTAAGAAGCCTGTCCAACACAGGAGTGTGGCCTTGAGACCATTCCTTAGCAGGTTTAAAGAGGATTAACATTTTGTGCCTACAAGCAGTGGGCTAATGCTGAAATATTTAGGCTAGTCGTCCAGTTGGGTAGAGAAGGCTGGACTGCAGGCCAGTCACTGAGTTCATTTTCTACAACAGTCTGAGTTAAAAGGACAAATCCATCCTCAGTTCCTCTTACACTGTTAGATCTCATCAATCTGTGATGTTCAATGCATTCCAGGACTTATTTTGTGATTAATTGTTGTAATTTACCTTTCTGGTGTACCCACTCTCCCTCAACCTGCCTCATCTGCGTCTACTTCAGTTAGCGATTTCTACATTTCCCAGAATACCTTTCGATAACCCCCAGAGAAAGGGCATGAACTTGTTGCTTTTAATCAAAGGTGGGCATATGGCCATATAAACAGCTTGGAAGCCTCATCACTCATCTGTGGGTTATACATGATAAAACATGCATTGCATTCTGCAGCCATTGCAGTCATTCATGCCATTGATGTTTTAGATAGCTGAACATTGTTTTGCCATCCAACTCCAATGTAGCTGCACTGGAAATATCCAAATGGGAGGATTACAAACTTTTCAGATGACAGGAGTGTTACATTGCCCTCTCCTTTGGTAGTCCAGTTCACTCAGTATATGAAACTAGAGTACAGGGCGATCCTTTGGGAACAGGTTAGTAGGCTAACACTGATAGGGTGCTCTATTAAAAAGAGGCAGTAGGGCAGATTATTGCCCCGTCATCGCCCACAGTGCTTTGGTGTAACACATGAACACATTTGACACAATCATGAATTGGCTTGTATGAACCGTCCTTACACAGAGGAAATTCCGATAGCCGTTCACCTTTCATCACACAGAGACAAGGAAATTACAAAAGACGAAACTGCACTATCTAGCAAGCCACTTGGCCTCGCTTCTCTTACGTAAATGCAGTGGCCTATGTGCTCCAAACTCACTCACAAGGTCATAGTTTGCAGATTACAAGTTAGAGTTCCTAATAATAGGCTTCAGCAATTTGTACTTTTCTCCCATGAGTCATCTCCAAACCAGCAGGCTATTACAATTTACAGTTTAGGTGACAATTTAGCAGACGCTCTTATCCAGAGTGAAGAAAAGAAGAAAACGCATTTGTGAATCCCGTAATAAGGATAATAATAAGGAGCCTACAGAACAAGTGCAAAGAATGAAAAAATACAATGGCAAGATCTAGGAAAAGATCTAAATTAGAGGACTGCGGGCAAAAGTAAGAGCCGTTAAAAGAGGAAAACCACAGGGAGGTGAGGATGAGGTGCAGTCTGTGATGAAAGGTTGGGAGTGATTCAGCAGTCCCGACTGAGGTGGGATATACAACAATGCAAGATGCAGTCTAAGTCTCCTTTTTCATCTTTCTTTCCCTAATTGAAACATCAGTGTGACATCACCAGTTTCTTGAATTAAGTGACGTTATCTTGATACCAGTCTCTGTTCAAGAGCAACAGGCAGGCGAAGCTCTGGTCCCACACACAGCCGGGACAGAATCTTCATTTTGAATGGAGATTCTGTCGAGAGAGTAATGATTTAAGATGGACATTTGTTGCAGCGCAGGAATACCACATTTCAAAGCCAAAATCCAGTGATATTCCCTTTTGAAACGTCGACATCTTTCATCCATACCGTTTTAACAAAGCTCAAAGTAGCTGGAAAAGGTGCAGCAGCACTGGCAGCAGGTTAAATATAGTGCAGACAGTGTTGATGGGCGCTCCAGCACAGACACAGCCCTGCTAAAAGAAGTCCAATTAGCAGCTTCACTAGCAGCAGATTCAGTAGACAGAAAACTAGGAAGCAGTAGGAACCGGAGACCAAACCAGAGAGAGACTTGCGTCATCATGTCTGGTCTGAACTGTGCAGACAGTCACCAGGCACGTTAAACGCCTCATATGGTGTTAGTGTTAATCATGTACGTGCAGATCCCCATAGACATTACATCCAGGGGCTCGGTATTAGCAGACAGCACAATAAATAAGCAAATTCAAAATTACCATTCAGGCGTTGAGCTGGCTCTCTTACCCAGAGCAACTTACAATGAATATGCAGGTAGGGGTTAAGCATCCGGCTCAATTACACTTCATCAGGACACATGGCTGTTGTGGGGCTCGACCCTGGGACCTTTCCGCTTATGGGATGATCTCTCTAACTGCTGGGCCACCCTATAAAAAGGCTCTGCGCCATATACAATCGAACCATGCGGGTTGCTTTTTGAAACCTTTAGAAAGACAATTACAATGGGATGCAAAGAGAATTATACCGCGCGTGACATTAACGTCAGCCGTCCCTAAAGATGAAGGGATTTAATTAAAATGTCAACGCTGGGTTGAAATAAAAGGAGGTGTCAGAGAGCAGGGTAACAGTGTTAGCCACGGCCCTGGTGGGGCGGAGCAGGGGTCTCAAACCATGTGCCATGGAGCGCTGAGTGTCTGCAGGTTTTCAACCAACTGATTAGTTCCTCCTCTCTGGTTGAAGGAGTGCTAATCAGTGAAATCACCTGCTGTAGTCTTTGGTTGGAATGGAAACCTGCAGACTCTCGGCGCTCCATGGCACATGGTTTGAGAGCCCCGGTGTAGAGGTTAAAGGATTCCTTCAGTGTTGGTGAAAGTTGGCCTCATTTTCCAGATTGGCATCTCTCCCTTATGAAATAAATATTTTAGATGTCCTGCATTTTACGTAATTATCTAAACTTTTGAAAACGGCGTCGTAGCAGAGACCAAACTAGCTTGTTGTTATCGGTTGCTCCAACTAATTTGTGGGACGAATTGTGGAATGACAGATGAACGGCTTGAAGGCCTAACCATGCAGGACGTTAGCGATTGGTGAGAAGTGCTGTGTAACGTTAGAGCTCCACTACCAGCGTTGCGCCAACGTGACGTTCTCCCTGCTCCACAGAGCGCGTTGACTTTTGAATGGATTCACCAGAAGACAATCAATTCAACTTTATTCCAATGCGGGAGAACGCGTGCGTCAGCCATCGAGAATTGAACCTCGCCGATTTTGTAGCTTGGACGCAGCCATCGGACGAAACGCAACGCGGACGCAATGCGAGCAGTGAAGCATCTTTCACTGCTGGTAAAGGAATCATTCCTTCGATGGCTGACGCCCGATGGCTGTAGTGGAGCAGGGCCGTAAGGCGGGACTTCCAATCTAAACAAACCCAACTTCTCCAGATTCAACTTCTCTGATTTTCATTCACAAATAAAATGTATATTGTATGCTTTTATACTGCTATTTTATGCTTATATCTTCGACCCATAAATCTACACATCTCTGAAGTTTGGATTTGATATCAGAAATGATGAGCAATATCATGAATGGGACTGAATAGCATCTACAAGGTAGGAAACACCAGTCTCTAATTGTGTGATAAGGTCATGTAAACATCCACAGCAGTTTCGTAAGGGAGAGAGACCAATCTGGAAAATGATTGGCCTCTAACTGCCTGCTGATTGTCGATTCTAAGAAATGACTCCTGAGTCATTAACTGGCATCAATACAGAAGTCTGAGGTTTAATTTCTGGTCGAACAGTCGTATCTGGCAGGATGCACGTCATTTACAACTAAAATTAGTCACCAATTCACCGGGGGATTCTCAGGGAAACACTGAAAGGCGGAAATCAAATCATGTTGTGCTCTGCAATCCAGTGAGCCTCAAGAGTGCAGTGTCAGTCATGTTGTTATACCAGATAGTCTACATGATAACAGCTGTATAGTCTGCTTACCTTTCACATAAGAATCTGCAACATTTTCATATAGATACATATCTGTACCAAGTTTCACATCTGTATGACTGACAGTGCGGCGGGTCTGAGCCTTAGACTTTGAGGATTTATTATAGTGGCCGCTATGGGCCAATCAGCACCATTCTTTGTGTCCAGGTTATGAATCACCTAACAAGTAACCTAACAAGATCTAGAGGATTAGGCGACCACTTTAACATACAAAGTAATTGTGTTGCAAATCTCACCTGGGCATTGACAATTAAACCTGATAAATCGCCTTTATGGTTCTGTTGAATGTGTCCTGCTGGGCTACAGAACACTATCAGCTATCACTATCAACATTCCACACACATAAAGCTCTTGATGGATCAGAGCAGTACTGGTTGAGAGTCGATGAATGCTTGGTATCAGCAGCATCCAGACCAAATGAGCCAATAAATTAGACAGAGAGGAGAGGAGAGGAGAGGAGAGGAGAGGAGAGGAGAGGAGAGGAGAGGAGAGAAGAGGAGAGGAGAGGAGAGGATAGGTGAGACCAGAGCTATGAAAACGATTTGCAGAGCCAAAGCACCTTGGCCTCACACTAATGATGTATTATGTCCAATTTCTTAGACTGAACTATTCAGTACATGGTCTAGGTGCATGTCAAAATGTACAAAAAGATTCACTTCCATCACTTTCTGCTGTCTATGGTACTGAATGGCTGCATATCTTTAGCAAATCGTGTTGGCAGTGAAGGCAGAGATTCTCTCCGTTCGCCTTCACACTTCTGAGGAGTTTGTACAAATGTTGTCACGCTCGTTTGGCTAGGTCCGTCTTCCTGGCTGGTACAAATAGCTGGATGCGTTTTTGAAATGACTGTGACAAATGACAGCACTGTTGTGAAGCCACGGCACCTTGAACTACACTGAACAAGATCGCCCTTTACTTTGTTGAAGTATGCCCACACTAGGCTTTGATAACGACATAACTGCTACCAAAAGCAGCTACAGGAGGATAGTACAAAACAACGCCAGAGAGAGCACAGAGGATTTGTACAATTACACTAGAAACCCTCTAGTGGCTTCTGGTGTCTCTCTCTAGTGTCTCTAGTGGTGTCTTCTCTAGTGGCCTCTAGTCTACACCATATTTATTTGGCTATCTGATTCATTCACTCAAATTATTTGAATGACGTTAAAGAGACTGTCTTTCAACCAGAGGAGTTGGGTTCAAGCCCCTATGTCAGTAAGCATCCGCCCCGCTGATCCTCCTCTGTCCTGGAACAACACACTGAGTCCCTACCAGCTCCAGACCTTGACCTCTCACCTCTCTGTGGAGGAGAAAAGAGAATTTCCCTACAGGGATTACACTGCTTGCTGAATTTTGCAAGTGTGATATGAATTGCTGTACATGTGGCCAGAGCTTTCTCTTCCCAACTTCTTTTTCAGTACTTACAATTTGCTTGTTTTGAACATAATGAAAGATAATCTCCAAATTTGTGGTTTATTGACCAGGGATTCTGGGGCTGTCTCAAACATTCTTCATCTGAAAAAGAATATGTGCAGCCTCTTACAATATTGCTATTTCGATTTGTTTGACAATTAACTGTGAAGCCCTAACCAGCAGTGGAGCTACGTCTACATCTTTGTGAACGGTTTAACTCCCTTCCATCGCAATGATATAAAACCCTTATATAAGATCTCACACGTTAATATCCCGATTGGTGATGAATGAAGCGTTCAGCCTTGGATGAGTAAGTGTGAGGAGAGAAGGTGGTGAGCGACGAGCGTCACCTCCAACACGGCGCATTGTCTTACTCCGGTAAATGACGACAGCGGCGTCGGAGTCAGCGCTCTACGCTGCCAGCGGCCCACGAGCCGGGCCTTATGTAAGCAATGAGACTGCATCAGCAAAACAATGTACAGTAGGCCTGGGACACTGGGAAAGGATGGGGGAGGGGTATGGCAGGAAAACAGCAGGGATTCTGTGTGTGTTATTGTGTGTGCGTAGCGGTCACACAGTATAATGAGCAGTGGCACAAGCACAGGCAGAAAAAGGAAGCACAACCGCTAGTGCGATTAAATGGGTCATAAAGAACAAGACCACAACAACAGTGACCGCTCGTTCCCAAGCAAATAACTCAAGTCTATTGAATTTCACAGTGCAGCTTTCCTGTGTTTCATTACACCCTTGAGCAGACTTTAGTGCTTGTCTCAAGTTTCTGTACAGATGTTTTATTTACTTGATCAATTCTAATGGTCTTCATTCATACAGGGAGCAAAAAGAGCAATTAACTCAAAAAGACATATGAAGCATTGAGTATATTCAAATGTACACTAATTCGATCTTAATCTGATTAATGCAATACTCCGACAATACACATTGCCACGTAAACGCCTTTATCTGATTAGCTTAATCGAAGTAAGGTCAGAATCACACCTAGATTTCTGCGTAATCTTTCGGTTTTTTAAACTGTGCATGTCATAAAGGTCACCAAAAGCATCAACACAGCGATCGACATAGCTATCAAAGACAAAATACAAATAAAATGCAAAGAAACGCAGAAAAAAAATTCTGATATGTTCGCATGCACACAAGAAAGAAAGAGAAAGTGAAAGGAAAGCTGGTTCTCACGTTGGTTACTTTAGAAATTTGGACTGACTATTAAATGAATCCATAAATTGCGTTACTTTGAACCAAACGTTTTAATCGAAGTGTTGCCTTAAGCTTTTTACTCCCAGTAATGGGAGTACTGGTGCGCGTGTAAATATACTCATTTATGCTTTAAACTTAAATCATTCTTAGATCAGGGCTATTCTTAGTCCTAGCCAGAAGTTGGCCCGGCAGGGACTTATTCTGCACCTTTTACACTGCTGCACCATTCATCAGGGTTATCCCACTTCAGAATGTATCAGTGTGCAATGTTAGGTATGTCAGAGTTTAGAGTAGAGTTAAGCCCAATGTCCACCAGATGCGGCACAGAAGCAGAACGGCCGGGGCACGGGATCGCAACGGCTCCGGAACGGAAGGCAATGTACACCGCACGCATTTGATTGAGTTGTATGCGTCACCCGCAAGTCAATAAAGTGCATTTTCACGCTTGTCAGACGCAAGCGGATCCGGCAAAAATAGACCAGACGCGGAAAAAGAACGGAGCGGTAGAAACTGCCGCGCGGGAGCGAGTCTGTTCCGGCACACACACAGCTTCCGTGCCGGAGCCGTACCGCATCTGGTGGACATTGGGCTTTAGCCTTTGCTTTGATAGTGTCTAAAGAGCTGTGGAAGCAATAAAATGTACAAAATGTAAGACCAAGACATTATAAAACGCAAAACATTATAATGAGAAAGGACCAACTTTACTTCTCATAAGATTGAGGACAATGTGTGCAAAATACAGTATATAACCCATGATGCAGAGGGTGGTATGATAAAGTGAAACAGTTTAAAATGGTGTGTTAGTAGTGGCTGCTACAGTAAGTGCATTTAGATTAGAATATCACCATAAAATTTGACTGTACTCTTCTGCTGCAACCTTTAAAACATCCACTGTGCCTATAAAAGAAGTTGAGTTTCATTGTAAATTTCTTATATACTGCGAGTACTATTGGTATGTACTAATGGTAAAAGTGCGAGAATTTACTAAAAATCTCAATATTGAACCCCCCTCCCGTCCCAGGTCAGGTGGTCTCCCTACTCTTTACACAACCCTGCTGCCCAAAAATAATACATCACAAAATACTACTGGGATATGAACCTGTTTCCAAGACAGGTGCTTTACCCAGCCAACCTGGCAACCCCAAACAGAGCGGCATACAAGAGAGGTGGTGTGTGTGTGTGTGTGTGTGTGTGCCCAAGGCTCACACTTTCCCTTCAGCTCCACTATGAGTGTTACCAGCAATCGGAGAGTTGTAGACACCAAGTGGGTCAGAGCCTGGGTAAAATTAGCAGGCTCAGACTGGGGAAATGAGCCCAATCTGGCTGCCAGAGCCTTTCTAGGACAGCGGAGGGGGGTGAATCTGCTATGAATGAAATATGAAATGTGTGGAGAAATGAAAAACAGATAGGTACCACAACTCCTGTGTTAAGGGTTTACAGGTACACTAAAAAAACAGTCCAGCTTAACAAGTCATTGAGTCTCATGTTCAGTCTTAAAATCTTATTTCTCTTAAAACAAATTCTGACAAATGAGGTGAAATAATTTGACTTGTTTCAAATGCGCTTTAACCCATTTCAAGAATTAACTAGAAACAAGTGTCAGTATCTTGAAACAAGGCAGAATAAGAGGGATATTTCTGCAGTGTAACGGCACTGTGAAGATTTTCTTGCTTGGCTTTTGTCACAAATTAAGTGCAAAGGAAAGCGAGGGAGGAAAAATAAAAGAAAAAGCAGCAGTGCACCACGAGACCATGACATGCTCCAGGGCTGGTTGCATTCGTCACAACAGTAGCAGGTGACAGCTGGAGCAGCAAATGACTGGTGTTGGCCCGGCAGATGAGAGGGCAGATACCCTGCTCTTAATCCAGACTGACACAATGTAATCTACCGCACACATTACAGCTGCAATTACCCTGAGCGGTGAACGGAGAGCGGACGCCGGGCTGAACAGTCACTCCGAAAGCGAAAGCGGTCGGACCGCCGAGGGGCTTCAGCCACGCGGGGACTTTCCAGCCGAGCTGCAGCCTTCACGGCCAGGATGGGATTTATTTTTTTAAATCACAGATCAAAAACGCTACCGGCAAGATATCTCCTTTGTACGTCCATTTACAGTCATTTTCTTTGATTGTTTGACAATGTTGGTATATCGGCGTGTTCCTTTTTCCTGCACTCTGAACACAATGCTTTGGAGATGGGCCTGGGGGAGCAAGCTTCCTCTGCAGTGAGAGCACACGCACACACACACACACACACACACACACACACACAGAAGCACAATGTCCTTGTCCTCTCACCACACCTTCTCACCGATTAGTCTAAATAAACTCAACCATGACCCGGCAGCCAGACAACTGAAACAATGCCTTGAAATTTCTTCACAGCAACACTGTAACAATATACAATACACAAACGAATATACAGCAGTATGGAATATTACCATATTATACCCAGTTTCCATACTCCATCAGTTAAATTTAAAGCTGCACTATCCAAGACTTTTAATGTAAAAATGCACCTGTCTTATCAGCCGCTTATCAGTAGTTTAACAAAATGCCACATAAGTAGCGGTATGAGTGGTGATTCTCAGTTACACCAGTTATATATTATACGCTATATACTATTAGATCATTAACTGTTCTGCAGTCAAAGGTGTTTGTTTATAGGGTATTTTACAACTGCTTTGAACACGATTCACAAGTAGCACAACTATCCATTTTATAAATTGCATTTTGGAATGAAACCAGCCCAAGCCAGTCCAGCCCATAGATCACTCCAGCTTCAGCCTCCACTGCTGAGGAGGTCAGAAACCATTATCACACCACCGTGAATCACCCTCGCAGCTGGCTGGCTATTGTGAGGAATGGCGGTGTTAACACACACACAGCCAATCTTCCCTGCTGGAGAAAACTCTGGACAGGAGTGAAGTATGAGTGGTGTAATCAAATATTTTAACCATAATCTACAACGGCGACCGAGAGCCAAGCTGCGAGGAGAGTGTGAGCGATGGCGGCGCTAGTCCCTTCATGTTACGCTCTGCTGATGGATCACAGTGAGGCCAGTCAAAGGTTGACCGTGCTGCTGATTAAAGATGCACTTTTTCAGTGATAACACTGATTCTGAGTGTTTGAGGTCAGCGGAAAACAGTGACTAAGACAAAAATCTTCCTCCAGAGAGAGAGCTCAGAAAATCATTTGCTCTGATTTCTGACATGTTGCACATGACTGTTTGTATTGGTTTTAGCACTGGGGAAATTCTATGATGCCCTATTTCAGCCGCGCAACAGCTCTTGCTTTTTAAAGAATAATACTGTCACAGTCTGTATAGTTGGAGATATCAAGGTTTGTTTTCCTACCTTTATTAAAAATGACAAAAAAATCCCCAAAAAATCGAATTACATCTTATCTAATAAATCCAATTAATTCATGGACGAAATGTTAAATAGACGTAGACAGTAGTAAATTGGCTAAATAAACAGTCTACAGGGCCCATAAATCAAACATGAATTAGAAAATTGCCATGTAGGCTAATCCAATTATCAATCCACTATATAAAAGGTTAAATTATATACATGTTTTTCAAAACCATCTGGAATCACTAAATAAATACAAACACAGACATAGATTGCCAAAGAACGCAAACATCGTTCATAAAATGAATTTCATCACAGTCATTCAAAGGACCATATAATACGGGTCTGGATTATAACATTAGAGCATTACATGCCATGGGATCTGCATCATTCAACTCACGAGGCGATAGAGTCTATAGAGTCTACAGATTGAATGGGCGAGTTATCCTTTTTTTCTTCTGCAGCAAGTATAGCCATGGCCTTGAGTTACCACGTTTTTCCTTTTTTGAGTTCACAACGATGTGCAAATACTGAACAGCGAGGCACCTTTATCATCTCATTCATTCGCATCTAACAGGCAAAACCGATGGGATATCAATACTCCCACTCTGAGACCCGAGATAGGACATATCTCATAGGAAACGACTCAAGGGGCAATGTAACTGAGAAATCAGCCAGTTAAACATGGCAAAGTGGTGCAGGGATGCTACATGTGTATTGCATAGGGTTTATATGGGTATAGGAGATGGCTGGAGCAGAAAAACCCACTGATTACACTGCAAAAAATGTCCATCTTAATAAGTTAATGAATCTAGTATCGGGTCCTAGAAATTTTCTTAAAACAAGATCTGGGGAGAGATAAATTCACTTGTTTCCAATGTAATTTGAAGAATAAGTTAGATCACTCAGTACTGAGATAATGTCATTTGATTCAAGAAAACATCTTGACTTCCATTGGAAACAAGTGAAATCATCTCACCCCATTGGCAGAGTTTTTAAGGTTAGGTTTTACCAGGAAGGAAAAGCAATGGGAGTTCATTTCACTGGGGACTTTAAACGACTCATTCAGATGGACACGTTCTGCAGTGTGTTCATAATTATTCATTCTAATTACTGTAAAGCAGCGTGAGAGAATGTACAGCTCAGCCTTTTCGCCTCGGCCCCTCAGGGTGGCGGATCTTATGGGAAATTAGTCTGGACAAGTTGTGAGGCGTTCCAGGTTGGCTGGACCGTCTGCCTGCGGGCTCTGGATGGAGCAAAAGAATGCAGAAGGTCACAAAGAAAATGAAGAACAAGAGTCCGATGCGCTGCTCATTTGGTGTTCGCTGACTCATTGTCAGTCTCTCACGAATCACACTTTCCCTCGGCTAAGTTATGCTGCCGGAGGAGGGAAAGTGACATGGGAGTGAAACCGCAAGGCCTGTTGCAGTAAACAGCAGTTTCCCCTCAGAACGTTGAATGTGGAATCTCTCGAGTAGGTGAATCACTGGCTTAGACACACGTACGCAGGATTATTGTTGGTTGTGTGTGTGTGTGTGTCATAACAGAGCCATGTTGTTTTAATGCGTCTCCCTAAGGAGCTGCATGGCAGGAGCAATGGGAGGGGACAGAACAGTGCTGACTTTCCTCATGTGGTTGGAAAGAGAGGTGTGTGTATACAGTGGTTATCAAAAGTCAGGCACGCTCTTTCAAAATTGTCTTGAGACTTGAAAACCCAGACTTCACTTTCACTTAGATATAGTAACCAGAAAGGTTAATGCAAAAGGCAACTCATTTCTGACAATGCGTTAAAATTGGGAAACTAAAACACCTTGGTTGCACACCAGAAATTTGGGGGTTGTAATTGCGTTAAGATGTAGAAAATCATATTCCAGAAGGATTCACAAAGTTAATTTGCCTTTACCTGTAATTGCAAAGGGTGTGTAGATCTTTGATATCCATTGCATGTGTGCACACAACAAAAAGCAGTTACTATTGGAATGAAACCTGCTGTTTTGAACTGGAGCCTGTTTTTTCAGAGTCGGGTGGTAACGGGATAGGCTGAAAACAAGAGCCGCCCATTTATTTCCAGCTAAAACCCTGTCCAAACAAATGGTACAGTATTATGACGTGGATTTAAATTAGCAAAATTATGTTAAATTTCAAGCACCAGGATGTCTACACGTTTCATCAAGTAAAATCTAGGTCTTTTAAGACCATTTTAATGCAGGTTAGAATGAAATATCAGTTGAATTTTGCCACTGAAATGAACATGGATAAAAAAAACTGCAGTCCTATCAAAATATAGGTCTGCATGACTGGGCTGATTTCTCAAAAGAAACCGCAACATTTTTGAGACCTGTAAGGGTGAATTTAGGACTTAGAGGGTGTATTTAACAGTACTGAAGGATTTTAAAGCTTTGAATTTAGATGAAATTGTCAAATTAATTGTGATACCTTGGTATAATTACCATAAACAAATGAGACCATAGTTGAGATAATTGGTAGCCTCTATCTCACACAGCGGTATTGTTAGTGTTAGTGTTTCTCAAAATTAAGACTATATTTCCCATAAACCCTGTAGCTTCCTGTCCCGCTCCCCCTCCCTGGTGTCTGTCTTTACTGAAAAGGATAAAAATGTTGTAAGAGATTTCTCCATCTGCCTTTCACTCCTTTCACCATCTGCCATTGCCAGAAAGCTCTGGCAATGAAAGCTCCATTATAGCTCCATTTGCGCACCCTTGTCCTGTTTTGTGCTGTAAAGCAGTCTCCTTTGTGCTATAAAGCATTCAAGCAGATTTCCCACCAAATTCGACCCAGTGTCACACAATGTAAAATGCAGTGTAGAGGCTGCCAGTATTCTCAGTGATGGTATCTTTTGTTCACAGAAATTACACTAATGTCTCAAAATGAATGTGGTAATGCTTTATCATATTAAAATGCTACACAGAGCACCTTTAAGACCTTTTCAGGACATGCAGACATTGGGAGTACGTGACAAGAGGTGAATCTAAAAAGGCTGTTAGATTAGAGTCATTTAACAATTAACTGAGGGGTATGCAGCAACAACAACCTTGTGATCTGTACGAACGGAATGAAAAACCGCAGACTGGCTGTCTGACTGACTGTCTGTCCCTGGAGAAGATAGCCATATATGAAGTGAAGGGGAGGGGGGATAGCAGATTTGTTTAAGGTAGCGGAGACATCACCTTGGACACACTGAGATTACACAAGGCAGCCGTGCATACCGAGGCTGCCCTGAATTCCATTCCCTTAAAGCAAATAAGAAATCTGCTGCTTTAACAGAGCTACAGAGACTGTGTGTCCAATAAGAGCAATGAACCCTCATCAGTTAGCTGCTCTTCATTGATTTGATAGGGTCAATAAAAGGCGAGGCAGATCGCTGGTTCCAAACCCAGTTCAATGACACAGATCAGTGTTGGGAGAGGGTTGCTGGCTAGACCAGTGGTTCTCAAAGTGGGGTTCGGGGACCCCTAAGGGTCCTTGAGGGTTTTTAAGGGTGTCCCCAGCAAAATCAGGAATAGCCTACTTAAATATCAGCATGATTTAATTTACTAAAAAATATCGCAATTAGAGAAGGTATAAGAATGACAATTCTAATCAGAGCTTTCACTCTCATCACTGTTATCGCCTCAATTACAGTGACGACTACATCAACAGCAACAAAAATCTTCCCATGTGGGTCCCTGGGACTAAATCTTAACATATGGGGGTCTGTGATCTCCAATATGTGTCGATTTGAGGGGTCTATGATATGAAAAGATGACATGAGTTTGAGAGGCCCTGGGCTTGATAACACCATGAAAGAAGCCTTTCTTCTAGCATGTACTGCACACACAAACACACAGTTATCTGGCCAGCACTGTCACTGTGAGTGCTGTGGCGTGTTTACACGGAACCACAGCTTTCAGTCTGCGTGTGTGTGGAGGAGCATATTCAGATTTGTTGAGCCGTGGGTGGAACTTTCTTCTCATGTTCGAGTTTCACAGTGTGCAGTGTGCAGGAAGGAAGAGGCAGCAGCAGTCTAGCAGACAGACACGGTGTTCTTGGTGGATTCCACCAAGCCAGCCAGACAGATTGTACCTAACCCTGGGCTACAAGAAAAGGCAGGATATGAAACCCTGTACCGTTGCTCTTTCTCAGGGAATCTAAGTGAAACAAGAACAAGGCCGTTAGTCTGTTGGCAGCAAAACCATCTCCTCTAAGATTCTCAGTGAACTTGCCCCTATTGACAAGCTTGCCGATAAAAAAACAGTTAGGGTCCTATTTTCATGAATCAGGGTGCAAGCTCAAGTTCCCGACACTGGCTCATTTGGGTGTGACAAACAGATTTTTGGTAATGTCGTGACCAGAGGTGCTAGCACAACGGTGGTGCAGTGGTGGCACAGCAGAGACTGCAATAAAAAACAATGCAACACTTCAGGCACTACTTTTGGGAAACCTGTTGGAAAGGAGACAACGTGTGTGGTTGTTTGCACCCATGACAACCCAATGTTTTTGGATGAGGATATGGAGAATGTCACCATCCATGCTCCTGTACACCTGATGATTTGCACTGTATAAACGTAGAGGCTGTGTGGAATAGCCTGCTGAGTTATAGCCAATCAATTTGGTGTGTCACATACCTGTCCGATGACATACATAAAGTTGGGTTATGTCTTCCCAAAGTAACGGCACAAAATAGCATGAAATGCCAGCATTTGCGCTAAGATGTGGTCTGAGGAGGTGGAGGTGCAAGCATAATTTTTGATGCCAAAATTTGATACCAGTCTTTTCAGCACAAGCGATGTCATGGCTCGCCATGAAATTACCGAAATTACCTCTTTGCCAGTGCAAGGTCGCTGCGCTTGATCTGCGTCAGCACGAAAATAGGGCCATTAAACTCCAAGTGCTGGATGAAGAAAGTAAAGCTATATAAAAAGGTGGGGAAGAAGGGAACTTTGCCTGTTATTCAGTCAATTACAAGCGTGTTAATCTTTTCTCCAAAAAAAGAAAAACATCAGACAGCATGACATTATTGGATTAATCCTACTTCGTCATGCTTGGCTTAAATCTGGCATCCCAGGTAATTGCCTCATTACAGAGGCTCGTCCAGAGCAGGGACACACTTGTCCATTACCATCATTTGTGCAGTTAGTTGACGAGCTCTGGCCAGAACTGATGCAATTATTATTCCTTCAGTCGGGCCGCTTGGCGTTTGTGATAGAAGAGATCATAATGACAGCTTTAAAGTGGGCATGCATGATACCACGTTTTCCATAACCGATATCAATTCAGAGGACTAAACTTTAAAAAGGTGCTACATTTAGCATGTCATTGTCAAATTGTGATACTGTGGTATAATTACCATAAATAAATGAGACCACAATCAAGACAATCAGTACTCTCTGTCTCGCACCAGTGGTATTGTTAGTGCTAGTGTTTCTCAAAATTATGACCACATTTCCCATAAACCCTGTTGCTTCCTGTCCCCCTCCCCCTCCCCCTCCCTGGCGTCTTCAGCTTTATAGAAGAGGATAAATTTGTTAGAAGTGATTTTTCCATCGGTCTTTCACTCCTTCCACCATCTGCCATTGCCAGAAACTCTGAAAGCTTCAGCCCTGTCTGCGCTGAAACAACAGCAGCCCTCTTCCTGTTTTGTGCTATAAAGCAATCTGCTTTTGTGCCATAAAGCAAAACCATCAAATCTGACCTGGTGTCACACAATGTAAAATGTAGTGTAGATGCCGGTAGAGGCTGCCAATTTTCTCACCAATGGTCTTATTTGTTTACAGTAATTATGCTAATGTCTCAAAATTAATGTAATACTGATTTATTGAGGTTAAAATGCTACACGTAGCACCATTAAGTATCAGCCTGTTGCCTTTTACTGGCACAAGATACGCTCAGACCATCAGCTTGGAGTCACTGGACAAACACGATTGAGATATGTAATAATTATGTGATAAAACTTCACTGATTCAGTGAAGGGTTAACCACATAACAGTCAGCCTGGAGCTGGAAGGGATTCAGTGTCTTGCTCAAGGACACTTCAGCAAGGCAGATATGCTGTACATCATACATCTGTGCAAAAACAGCTCTTGGTATCAGTTTATACCATTGAGGAAATCCTATAACAAGACATGGCAGCAGCTACGATATCCGATGGCAGTAAAGCTGCCTCTCTACATGAAAGGGGCTAATTCTGCACCGACAGCACAGATAATGGCCGAGCCACGTCACTGTGAAGCGGCGCACAGTGATGCAGATGATGAGCTGCTGAAATGTTTATGAGCTGAAAGGCTGCCAGACCACCAGGCGAGCCGGGCTCCGTCCCTCCATCGCTCCTTCATTAAAGATGGATTGTTTCTTTTCACCGAGGGGTCAGCTGCGTCCCGATCTAGTGTCATTTTGTTTCTGTTATGGTAGCTGCCTGCAGGGGTGCATAGGTTACTGTGATACCATGTTACTACAGCAGGTAAAAGATAAGTGATAAGCCTGTGTGCATGCACATGACAGCACACACACTTTGATGTTTTGCACCCTGACCTATGAAGAAAACATTTGGCAGCTCAGATCCAGACGCCACTCTCACCTTTTAACCCAGACTATTCCAGTAATAGGGAGTTTGGTTTTAATCTTAGCTTTTACCTAAAGTAGCAGTGACGAGAATCAGGGCAAAAAATGAAGGGTGCTCCAGTCAATCGGCCACCGATCGTTATCGGCCGATATTCGTTCTAAATAGTTTGATCTATGGTCTCTATAAAGGCCGATCAGAAGAGCCGATCAGATGACGCAAAACACGCGAGACAATTTCTCTACGCGCCGCTAAAATGGCTTCACCGGTCTGGCAGTTCTACCAGGTGTCTGAAAAAGACAATAAATTTGCAATTTGCAAGGTGTGTTCCAAGGAAATTCCTCGTGGGGGAACGCAACCAAAAGAATTCAACACCACGAACCTCATCAGACATTTGAAGGTTAGTCACATCAAGGAATATGACGAGTTTTCAAAGCTAGCTAGCACTAAGGCAGAGAGAGAGCGGGACCGTTTAGCAACTCAATTGCCACTCACTCAGCTGTCGGTAACAGAGACATTGCAACAACAGCAACCCTACAGCAAGGACAGCAAGAAACCAAAAGAAATATCAGCCACCTCTATCCCCCCTCTCTCCCTCTCTCTCTCTCTCCCTCTCTCTCTTTCTCTCTCTCCCTCTCTCTACTCCTCTCTCTACCCCTCTAAAAGGCCACAAAAACTGCCTCAGTTTCCCAGAACAAAAAGCAGCTACTCCAGACTTTATCATTGACTCATGATGCAAAAGCCGTCACGACAGTGCAGCTGTGGTTCTGTTACTAGAGCGTCAGCGTGCTTTTCTTGACATCCCCAGAGATGTGAACATACACTCACCGGCCACTTCATTAGGTACATCTGTTCAACTGCTTGTTAACACAAATATCTAATCAGCCAATCACGTGGCAGCAACTCAATGCATTTAGGCATGTAGACATGGTCAAGACGATCTGCTGAAGTTCAAACCAAGCATCAGAATGGGGAAGAAAGGTGATCTCAGTGACTTTGAACGTGGCATGGTTGTTGGTGCCAGACGGGCTGGTTTGAGTAATTCATAAACTGCTGATCTACTGGGATTTTCATGCACAACCATCTCTAGGGTTTACAGAGAATGGTCCGAAAAAGAGAAAATATCCAGTGAGCGGCAGTTCTCTGGGCGAAAATGCCTTGTTGATGGCAGAGGTCAGAGGAGAATGGCCAGACTGGTTGGAGCTGACAGAAAGGCTTCAGTAACTCAGATAACCTCTTTACTACTGTGGAGAGCAGAAAAGCATCTCAGAATGCAACACGTCAAACCTGGAGGCAGATGGCACTTTGGTAGCCGGTTGACACTGAGCTGAAAGCTGATACCTACCCAGTATTAGTAAGGTGTTCCTAATAAAGTGGCCGGTGTGTAGATGGATGGAGAGACACTCACACACAGCCCTACAACATGATAAAAGACAAGTGGCAAAGCCACAACTTGCAATGGGCCTGGCTTGTTAGGCCTGCCCTGAGAAGTGAGATAAAGTTACAGATATAGATAGATACAGATACAGAGGTACAAGTTTGTTTTTTTGTTTTGCTGTGCACTTTATTGCCCGTGGTCCGTTATCTCCTAAATGCAGAGAAAAATTGAGGGCTGACTGACTTGAAACAATATTTTGGCTATAGCCTTTTTATGTTGCAGTTTTTATAGTCTCTAAAGTTGGAGTAAATTGATAAAGGCCCTGTGTTTTGTTCCGTCTATTGGAATTGATTTTTGTTGCCTCAGTATATATAATTTATTGTTCTAAATTGGTGTGTTGTCCACATTTAGCTTTTATTCTAATTTTTATTTTATACAATTTTATTTATTTTATTCCACAGGAAAGCTATATTTGTTAAGCTCTAAGCTGCTCCCAATAACCAAGCGTAGGCTGCTATGGTTTAAGTTGTGTCTCTAAGAGAGAGTGGAATATGTTGCACATGTTGCCTGCCAGTGCCAATAAATAAACAGTTGTCAATTCATGATACTTTCTCACCTCTTAATTTTAATACTTAATATACAATGTTGTTAAGAATAGTTAAATAAATAAATAATGCTACACGATAAATAGAAGGCTTCAAATAGACCCCGTGCCTTTTAGAAAAAACGCCGGCATCACACTTAATCTGTAATGCACAGCAGTTATGTTGTTGAAAACTGTGTGTAAGTTTCTACGTAAGGGTCCTGTGACTATACTGTGATTATACTGTTATTGATGAAGTATTACAACATAAACTTTCGCTGCAACTCTGATTCACAGACAAAATGTTTTCATCACAAAACTTTCCTAGAGGAAGCAAAAAAGTGGGCAAAACCACAGTTTATGCATGCATTATCAATGCATAAATATAAAAAAAAATCTAACACATGCGACACCTTCGTCACAACACAATGCAACTGCAACAGAATGATGCGGTGACACATTCTCTCATTTGAAATGAATGAACTTCCATCAGAGAGTAACGTACTGAATGCACTATGATCCTGGTGTAACTGAAGGTAAGCTGGCTACCTTCAAAAGTGGCTACTAGAATTGACACTTGCCAGGTATAGCCAAAATATGCAAGCATCTGGCTTGTGGCTAATTTCAAACTCTGGTGATTATGTATCCTCAGTATTAACCTGATTAGGTGACTAGTGGCACTCAGCTCGACTACATTCCTGAAGAGACTTCTCCACAACTTGGCAGGTCCTGCTTCCACAGCTACCCTAACTTTCTCTTAAGGGGATATAGACTACTGTATGTGTATGTGAGAGAAGAGAGAGAGAAAAACACTTTGATGTATAATTTGTTTCAGTTTTGTTTGTCAAAGGTAATTTACATTGTGACAGTGCATGCTAACGCTTCAGCACGCTCTGCAAGTTTATTTGACTGGCCTTGCATCATTTCAGAAGCACCACAGCACGATAAATATTCAGCACAGAGCAGGGTGTCTATAAGATTCATCAGGCTAAATTTAAGACTTTTTAATGCCAGTTAGAATGAAATACAAGACCAATTTTGCAATTGAAATAAATGTGAAATCCAACTGTAGATCTATGACAACATAGCTCAGTGTGACTGGGCTGGTTTCTCAGCAGGGCACCAATATTTTTAAGACCTCTAAAACTGACTTTAAGGCTTAAAATGCCATATTTAACTACATTCAAGACCTCTACTTTAGATAATATGATTTAAGTCATCTAAATGTCTTTTTCAGGACCTGCAGACACCCTGCAGAGGTGAAACTGACACTAATCCCCTTGTAAATTATAAATGTACCATTGGTTAAGAGCCCATTTGCCCAAAACTGGGTATATTCTTTTAAACTTTATAAACTCACCCAGTCCGGATGAAGTGCAAATTACAGTGCGAGACAGAGAGATGGTGTAGTGATTGCAAATTGTTAAACAGCCGCATTTCCATGTAGGTGTCAACTTGTCAGGATTTATTAGCCATAAATCCACACTGACGACGGGTTCAACCTGCACACCCAAACAACCCTGGACTTTGCACGGTAAACTGAGAATTGGATCAGTGAGCAACGACCACAGCGTTTCATTCACACTGCAGTCCTTCACACTCAATTCAGAATTGAGCACACTCATATCTGATTTTTTTGGATAACTGTTCATATCTATTGTAGGATGTAACCAATATGGACTGACAGCTGTGTTGAAAAGACACGCATGACTAACTACAACAAATGACATCACATCCATTTTTTAACCTGCGTTTCTCCTGCTTGTTTCCAACACATTTCAGTTATGGTTTGTGTTTCTGAGTTTTGACTGAATTGAGGCGTCTCCCCAAGTGAGCTATTTTGCTTTCTTTCCATTGTTGTGTCTCGTTATCCTCCATGCCAAAGCTGGCTCACCCAAGCTGACAAAATTATAGCCTAACAATTGTCTCAGGTGAATGACAGAAGATTTCCTTATTGTCATGGCAACACTGACAAATTCCGATTTGAGCGTTCAAATACAAGTCGCATGCCTCAGGATCATATCCATGTGGTCCAGACCGAAAAAATACGACTTCATGCAGCTTTTTGCTGAGTAGAAAACATCAAATCTGTATCACATGAGGGGGAAAAAAATCAGAATTGGGCCACTTTCAGCTGCAGTGTGAACATGGTTTAAGAGGGTGAAGGCAATACACACATCACCCCCCCCCCCACCCTTCAAATTATAACAGTGGAAAATGATTCAGAAATGGTTGTAATAAACAGGAATTGACAGTGTTTCTCTTTCCAGTGATCTTTTGCACCGAGAGAGATTTACTCGATATCTAGTCTCGGCCCAGGTGGCTATCCGACTTCCACTTCAGGAAGCAGATGAAATATCAAACATTGCTTTTTTTCCCAATGCTTACACTCAGGCCTAATTCTAACAAATGTCTCTCTTTTTGGGGGGTAAACAAGTCTGGACGACATGTTATTTGCATATAACCATGGGAGTATTTTTCCAGCAGCGGGGAGCCACCGTGGGTGACTGAATGTTAGAAAAACCCTGAATTGTTTTACAGCGTCTGCTTTGATTGCTCATCTCTGGGTGACTCAGAAAACAACACACTGAGAAAAACAGGTAGCATGGAAAAACAGATAGAAAACACTGTAGAGAGGGCGTATTTATGTTTCATCAAAAGCAAAAGCCGGTAATTGATTTTGTACGTGCTGTGCAAAGAATAAAAACAGAAGTGAGAGCGAATAACATCCTTTTGATCCTTGTTCAGGTGATGTCACGGAAATAAAGCTGCCAAAATAAAGAAACAAAAACTAAATTCAGGGTTAGTTTTAGATATCTGGCTTCCATGAATGTTATGTCATCCAACAGACTGTGAGAGTGGCACAGCGTTTCCAGCTGAATGTGAAATTGCACCGCTGCCTGACAGTGTGTTGATTTGCATTAGCTTGTGGGAGCAGATCACACACCGCAACAACACAGACACATCTATGGGCAGCGCGGAACGTGTGTCGAACACAAAGACACACGCGTGCACATGCGCGTACGTGCACAGGATGTGGCGTGTTGACATTTAGCTCGCGCACAATGGCATAACTTTACCCAGCTGAATAATCAGAGATATTGACATTCATATTCACATGCACCACCCCAGACGCCCAAAAGGAGATTTCCTCTCTGCTGTGGAGGGACAAGAGAATGGCATTATGTACACAGCAAGATGAATTAAAGCTCTGATGTTTGGCCTGATCTATGATTCACCCAGACACTGGTCTAAGGTCACTGCTAACGTCAGCGCTCTCTTTAGTTAGATAACTAATGGTATTTGGTGTGGGAATTTCAATGATACAGCAGACACTGCCTCAATTATACTCGGAGGCAACGTCTGCTGTATCAACAAATGACAATACGGTTCAATGTGGACCTTTAGAACAAGCACACGTGGGAATAAGTGGCTGAATCCTTTATGTGACTAATTATCATGTAATGCAGACGGGTTCAGGCTTGTAAGCGCCCCTATGTTACAGAGCCAGAACTGGTTTATGAACTGGTTTATGTAAAGTGCAGAACTTCACACTTTATCTGACGACTTGAACAGTTAACAGTTGGTCTCAGGAAAACCACGCTATGTTCTTTTGCAGAAAAGCTGTCAAGAGTTGCTGGAAGGCAACTAGGCCACAGGTCCTTATAGCCTACAGTATCTGAGCTGTTGATTTTTTATACAAGTGGACCAAGGAACATATCAAATAAAATTACTGTAGCATTCCAAACTCCACTGATAGTGTACATGTACAATAAAGAGACACTAGACTGATGGACAACACAATAATTTAAGTTTAATAATAGTAATTGTGAAGAATTCCCTGGGCTGCAAGTTAGTGGGCATTCAACCCAGACTAGTTCGCAACATTCTGAAGTGTTTTCAATAATAATATGATACTTTATTCATCCTGGTAGTAAAATAGTCTTGTCTGTTGCCCCCATCCGCAGGTCAGGGACAGAGCAGCACTGTGTTGTGTATGGATATGCTATAAGTATATGGTGCGAACTACATCAATAGGCTACATGTAGGATGGGGAGACACTAAACAGATGGACAACAACGGTAGAAGGTGTATGGAGACAACTTCAAGCCAAACTCCAGTCAATAACCTGGAAATGTAATGTTGCCTTGCTTATTAACAAACGGTCGTAACTGGTAGAACATGACTTAAGACATTAACTGAATCATTCAAAGCCACTCTTCAGTTCTGCAGAAAGATGACCCACCAAGCAGCACAAGAAACTGTCACGTCAGTACTGGTTCACACTTGCTCACCGCGGTGCCGCCCACCATGGTGTATTTTGGTGGCGGAAGTTTGTGGGAATAACAGGTTATTCTTATTCTAACAGGTTATTGTTAGGCTATTCTACATGGTGACATTTTTATTGAAATAAGTGTATTGGGTGTATGACGAATTGAAGAGTGCCTACTAGCAATTCGTAAAAGATCTTAAGTCATGTTTTACCAAGTATGTGAATTTGCAGATAAGCCACATTAAAGTGCCAGATTCTTTAACAGAGTTTGGTGTGACGTTCTCTCGCAGAGATAACGGCGTGTATGGAGGACAGATTTATGGTGGTCTCATGTCTTCGGATCTGCCTTCAACGTGATCCTGGTCTTGCAGGCCTGATAAGTTTAGGGGACTAGTAATACTAAAGAGACCACACTAGAGCACTGACTACTTTTGTTTCTTTTGTGATTATTCTCCCGAAGGCGCGTAAAACACATCTGCATTATTAGAGATTTGCTGTGACATATGGTCAATAAATTACTTTTTTTTTTAAAATAACAATACTGTGCTGCGCAAAAAACTAATGCTAAATTACGCCTACGTGTGATTTCCTTCATGGTATCAAAAGTAGCTAGCCTGAATAGGTTCTATTCTCTCGTGTATGGAGAACCTCACGCCAAACTCGATTAAAAATGTGACAATTTGATCTGGACTTTCTTATCGGCACAGGTATACCTACTAGAACACAATGTAAGACCGTAACCTACATGAATTATTACGATCCACACTTCGGCATACATCCAATACACTAAGCAGCACTTACTTCAATACAAATTCAACTTTATAAACGGTCCGCCTGTTATTCCTTGGTACACCTTCCACCAAAAACACACAGAGATCTCTATAGAGAGCAATGTGAACCAATTGTAAAAGTTGAGATTTTATCAGAGTTATGTGCTGCTTGGTCAATAAATTGTATGCCGAATATTCCAGGAAATCACCTTGATTCGTAAACGGTCATAAATTATGTTCAACCAGGTTTGTGTGTTTGCCGATAAGCAAGGAAACTTTAAATTGTCAGATTTTTCACTGCAGTTTGGTATGACGTTCTCTCCGCGTGAGAGAACAGAACGTTATCGGGGTTAAAAAGTAGCTAGATCGTGAAGATTAATTCCTCGAGACAGGGTCTGAATCTGTGCCACAGCAGTCATGATTTATATATCAGTAATGACAACTGGCCACTTTCAGTAAGCCTATCTGTTATAATCTGAGGACCAAATCCGTTAGATACACAATTGTTGTTATTGAAGGAGCAATAACGGGCGTCTCCATACCTGACTGGCTTTGTGGAACTGTTTCTTCAGCCCGGCCACAGACATCCTCACAAAATCTGTTACGATTCACCTCTGGAAGAAATGTTTAGCAAAAACACGAAATAAAAGAGGGGAGAAAATCCAAACTAAAGAGGGAAAGCTTGTAGAGTCCCCAGCGCTGCACTCATCAGTCACAACCGTTTACTATTGCAGCAGCAGGATCCTGACCTGCGTCAAGTTCACCAGAGTTAGCAAGCATAATACCGGAAGTCAGGTGATTCTGCCTTAAAAAAATAAATGTGTAAAAATTGTCACTTGCCACTGTTGGAAAAGAATAACGTAATATTTCAAAAAGAAAATATAATACGAGTGTTTTAAATATGTATCCTCAAACAACCACAAGTGTTCTTGGAGGCCAGGAATTGTGCTGAAAAGAAAGAAAGGAAATATTATGATCACAAATATGTTCTCATGGCATAAAAAGTCCAAGTCCGGTTTTATTTTGAAAGTAGTGACCAGAAGTGTTGTCTGTCACTCTGTTTAACTTGATACTACCAGTGGAGTAGGAGGAGAGGGTTTCCTGCATCGCAGAGATGTCGCCTTTTCTCAAATCCCATTGGCTGACAGCAGCACGGGCGGAGGAAGCCCACGCGGTGGGGAACCGGGGGGAACAGCCGGTGTGCGGTGGAGGGAAATGCTGTCATCAAATGCAGTCTGCAATATCGTAATAACTAGTTCAACGAACTGATGAAGCGGTCTGAAGGACTAAGGTAACAACAAATATAGTTAACTAAACAGGTACAGGTACCAAAATTACTACAGTACACTAAATGACTATATCTAAATAATGAATTATAGTTATAGTTAGACTATATCTAACTGCTGCCTTCAAGTGCTGTCGGAAACATCAGCATTCTGCGTGGAGCACACATTGATCCAACAAAGCTGGTCTAAAGAGCTATAGCTAACCAAAGAACTGCAGCTAACTAAAGAACTATGGCTAACTATAGGACTGCGGCTTAACTAAAGGACTATAGCTAACTAAAGATCTATTGCTGTTTTCAAGTGCTGTCGGAAATATTGCAATTACGAGTTGAGAACACAAGTATGACCCAATCCTAACTAAAGAACTACAACTACTTGGGTTATCGTAGCTAATTAAGCAACTATAGGCCTATACCTAACTACTTGAACGAAAGGGCTACAGTTAACTAAAGGACTTGCTAAAGGGCTACCTCTGGCTCTCCAGGGGCTAGAGAGAAATGCTGCCTTCAAGGGTTGTCAGGAAAAGTCCGATAACAAATCACGGGCGCATATGAATGACCCAACAACATGATGCAAAGAACTTCTTACTAACTAGAGGACGATAGCTAACTAAAGGACTGCAGCTTATTGAAGAATTTCAGCTAACTAAAGACTATCTGATGGAGTATAGCTAACAAGAGGACTACAGCCAATTAACAGACTATAGCTAAAGGAATATTATTTCCACTTGCATGTTGAGTGTGGATGAACCACCCAACAACGTGGTAATGTTACACAACTGGAAAAGTTTATTTTCTATTATATCCAAGTTTACCAGCATGTGCCGTTTAAGGGGTGGAGAGCATGGAAGCCGTGTCAACAACTTATGAACAGTTGAACAGTGATGTATGCAACAACCTTTGGCTAATGAAATAATGAAAACATCAATTACACACCTAATGCACATTTTCTCCTCTTCATTCGGCTGCTGCAGCACAAAGTAGCTCTGTGCCACTTGATTTCTATTGTTACTGCCCAAAAGCACTTGAATGTGCCAATGCACGCTCAGAAATTGGAGTTTACGAGGAGCACTTGAAGGCAGCAAAAGACTAAAATGATTGGCCTCTGGTTGTTGTCATCATCATCATCAACAGCATAATATAGGAAAAGTGTTTCTCCATTTAACATTGAGCTGTTGATAAATGTCTCATATGCTTATATGGGCCGTGACCAGGCGTTCACAAACCTTTTCATGTCCACGACTCCCATTTAGATACACATTACACCATAGACCCCCATTTGATAAGGGTTTCTCCAGGGACCTTCCATCTGAGAAGAGCTTTGTTGTGTCTGCACTGTAGGTGGGGAGATACCAGTGGAGAGAGCGAAAGCTTTGATCAGAACAGTCATTAAATACATTCTCTCCAAGTGCTAACATTGAAATTGAACTCCTCCTCGTTTTGCCGGGGACCCCCCCCTGGCACCCTCTCAAGAACCCCAAAGGGATCACACACAGTCTGGGAACCACACTGCCTTTGAAAAGCCAACTTCATTGAAAAAGATGTTGTTTTCTTTTATCCTGAAACACACTGCTACCCCCTAGTGTTCCCAGTAAAGACATACATGTTGATGCAGGCAGTTGAGCTCTAACTATGGGTGTATCATGGGTATACTAAACTCTTGCAGTGTAACCTAGCCTTTCTCTATGACTAGGATTGTACTACCCATTCCCAGGACCTAAAATGAAGACCAAAGAGTGAAGTCACTGCATAATTTATGATGAATGAGGGAGTTGGTTCTTACCTGATACTGTAAGTCCACCTACACGTTCTTCTGTGCATCATTGTGCATCAAATTCTCGCCTATTGCTTCTCTGTATTTACAAGCTTGTAATTCATAACTGTAAAGAGATATCAAATTGGTATTCTCAGGGCATGCAAAATAGATATTACAAAGTATATATTTCAAATTTCATTGAATTCTGAGCATCTAGTCCTAAGTTACATGGTCTTATGTGGCCCTTGTTTTCAGTGCCCTCCCTTCACTTTGTCCATTGATTTAACCACTTTTGCAGTAAAATATCTTATACAACCGTCCATTTCTTAAAGGGAACACTTCACAGATTTAAAAATTCATGGTTGTGCTTTGTTGTACTCTGGGTAGGGGGATCTCATCTAGCAGTACCCTATCTATCTAGGAGTCTGCACAGACATTTGTAGGGTTAGAGGCTCAATCACAAAAAGGGCACTCCTGCATCATAGAACAGTGCCTTTTCTTAAGTATGTTACCTTATTAATGGACACCCTACCTTGTTTTAAGTGAAAATGATGGCAGGCCAAAATCTTCATGCAAAAAAATGTAAGGTGAAATGTAAAGTGGAGACAAAAGAGCAGGTACTCCAGCCCTCTTCGGACCCTCTCTGGACAAGTTCCTGACTCTGTTTCTCATATTCAGCACCATCAACATATTTATGAAGTAGAAATGCTGATTCCAGGATCGTAGACCAGGTATCCATTCCCATTTTATGTATGCGACCCAGAAGAGTACACAGTTTTCAGGACACTCTGCTCTTGAGATGCCGGACGGATAAGGTGTACCGCTGCTATGTAATGATGTAGGGATGCACTGATATGGCACATAAAGGCTGTGACCAGGCTAATATAAGGTAGCAGTGTCAGAGAATTTGCCCAGTATTAAGATCTGCTCTTGTGTGCCATGTGTTACATGTTAAAACCTGGGATGTAACCCTGCTTCTCTGAATAATAGAAGAATGCTAGATGTTTCAAACAGAGAACATTTTGGTCGGTATCGGCATTGAAAAGAATGATATTCATGCATCCCTAATTGTGGTGCTGAGAAAATCAGTGGACTTGGTATATGACAACTTTGTATCTACTGCTTTTACCGACTGCTATCATTTAGAGGAGTTTTCTTAAAAGACAGTCAGCCTTGATCTGCTTTGTGCATGCTAGCCTGAGGGTACAGCAGCCACTTTGCATTTCTGCAGAAGACAAGTGAGTAACATGGAAAAACCCACTGGTTTCACTCAGATAACCAAAGGCATAAGTAATTATCACCATCCTCATGTGATTGCAATGGTGTGTGTGTGTGAGAGAGAGAGAGAGAGTTCCTGTACTTCTATTTCTGTGAGAACCAATTTGAGTTTTAAACCTTCAGAGAGATTTTTATGAAGTGAGGTCATTTTGGCCGGTCAAGGGGCTATTTTTAGGATTAGGACTTGGTTTTAGGGTTAATGTTAGAATTAGGATTAGGTTAAGTTTAGAGTAAGGTTTAAGGTTAGGCATGTAGTGGTGAGATGAAGTGAAGGTTAGGGTTAGGGATAGGGAGGGTTAGGTAAGGTAAGGTAGTCAATTTATTCAATGGATCCTGGTCAATGGTCTTCATAGAGGATCTATCTAGGTCCTGTGTGTCCGGTTTAGATTTTTTCTGAGGTCACCCAGACTAAAAATGTATGTACTCATGGTACTGTAAGGTACACTAGATAAACACATGAACCAAATAGTATAGCCTATATTTTAGAGAACTGAATCATCAAGTAACTGTAACTTAGAGCAATGGCTGTCAAAGTGGGGTCTGGGGACCCTTAGGAGTCCTTGACGGGGGTCCAGGACCATTGATTCCATTGGTTCCAGAGGGTCCCCAACAAAATGAGGAATAGTTTAACTTAATTCTTATTTTAATTCACTAGAAATCATCCCAATTAGATTAATTTAATCCTAGGTTCCACTCTCACCACTATTCTTCCAATATTGGGGTCTCAGGGACAAAATCCTATCAAATAGGGGTCCAAGGCTAAATGTGTCCATGGGGGACCGCAAGGAGGCGCTACAGGCCTGCAGAGGAGCAGATCATAGACTCCAGTAGAGACCTCAGCTCCAGCACAAGGGGGCAGACTCGGAGCAGTTTCCACTCCTGTGCTGGTATGCTGGATGTGGCGAAGTTGGACCGTGATTGGATTTGAATTTGTTTGCACTTTTGACTTGGTATTAGGTTACAGGATGTTAGGTAGGATGTCTTCTAGGATATTGGGGCCACTGGAGATTTTATCTATGGAGTGAATGTTTTATAGTGTGTTTCTTAAATGTATAAAGCCTCAGAGCTGACACAGTGGTCGCTGCAGTAACTTTGTAGAGGAAATAGTGGAATTTGTTCCTAGCAGGACATGTTGGGACACACTGATGAAAAAGTCAGTGTCCAGAGGAGATCCAACTTTCTCCGAAAACTTTCACTTGAGCCCTTCGCCTCTCTCCTCCTGTCCTCCCCTCCCTCCCTCCCTGCCTCCTTCCCTCTGCCTTTACTCCTCTCCCCCCCTCCTCCTCTTTCTCCTCTTCCTCCCTCGGCCTGCAGAGTATTTGGAAGAACAAAAGTCATCTGCTGTCCATCTGGCCGCTGTGCCGGGGCGGTAATACCCCCTAATATTCCTCAGCTTCCCAAGCACCCGTGGACAATCCATTCTCTCCCCCCCCACCACCTCCCTCCCTCACCATCCTGCAACCCCCCTATCCTCCCCCCCTCCCCCCCGCTGGCCCTGATCCCCCCCCATCCCAGGACCGAGAGGTGGGATCCGGTGTCAGTGCCCCAGAAAGACCCCTCTCTCTGGAACATGTGGGGGGATCAGCAGCAGTGTTGCTCAGAGGGCTCAGTTTCACTGTTTGGGATTCTCACAGTAGCGCGCACGTATCCATTGCTTCCCAGGTGCTGGCTTGTAGGAAAGCTAACGTGCGAGATGGCCATCCGCTGATCTATTCTCACGAAAAGGCGTGAGAATTGTTTGGGTAGACTTTGATTTTCTGGGAGACGGAGGCCCGGGACGGAGTGGAGGCTAAAACCCACCCAGGCTCAGCTGACCCACCTTTTCTTTTGCGGAATCGAGTCTAGCAACCATTTTAGAGCCGGCATAAATCTTTATGACTTAAATTCATGCTTTACATCATACTTACTAGTATCACACAGATGTAAGTTATATGAAGATAGGGCTTATAAAGGATAAAAGCATTTCTGAATGCTTTTCTGAAAGTATAATAAGATTTTTGTTTGTTTATATTGTATTATATTGCCCAAGGTTATAGTTTATCCACCATTTTCTTAACAAGTTGTAGCTGAACTGTGTTCTAGTGGTTGTAAACAATTTGCTGTTGGGATACCACACATGACAACACACATCTGCTGATCCCCTGTCACACAGTGCCCAGTCTTTGCAGTGTGGTCAGCTTAAAGGAAAAACAAGACAACAGGGTTTCTGATGCAAAATGGATCCAGGCTTTTCATTTTTCCCATTTAGTTTCCCCCCCAAAAACTTGTTGAAATCGAATATTTTTCACATTTGGAAGCTTTAAAACGTTTTCTTCTCTCAACGTCCAAAAGCAAGTCCCTCACAAAGGCCTCAGGTGCAGCCTATTTCAACAAACGGCTGCAGCATGGGGCCTCGTACTTTCTTCTCTCCGTTCCACATCCACCACAGAATGGTTCTCTGAAAGCGGTCCCCTGCTACTTAAAAATAGCCCTAGATGCAAGTCTTTCCAGATACAGCTCCAGCTATGTGGAGGAAGCCGAGCAAGTGCACCACCTCTACAGATCAACCGGGTTCTCTGCTGAATATTGTCGCCTACATGCAGCACACAGGAGGGACTGAAATAACCTATTGTGCCCTCCCTGAGTGGTACTAGATTTCCGCACCGTGCCAGAGATAAAGGATCGGGCCACTTGTCAGAACTGGGTTTTTCAGCTCCTAAGTGATGAGGAACGGCTCTGCAGGCTTGCTAATGTACAGTAAATGTGATGGGTGGGTTGAATTGTTGAGTTATGCAAGGCTTTCAGCCCTCTGTAATAGTGCGATACTTTGGCACGTTGCGTAACGGCTTCGTCCTCCTCGCCTTTTTCAGTGTGGGCCCAACTATACTTCTACTGTCCCTGGTTCATTTCCATCCATGGCCTTTAACTCCGCATAGCAATATCACAGCGATTAACCACTTCACTAATTCTGAGGGGTTTTTTTTTTTGGGTGGCGGGGAGCATAGCATGCCATTTTGCGGCAGTGTAAAAATTAATTACAATTGAATGTGATTAGCATTCTCGGTAATTGTCTGTTTCATTCCGCCCTGCCAAAAGAGAAGAAAAGCTGAATCAAAATGCAATCAAAACACAATGAATCAAAGCGTGCGTGTAGATATTGCCGTTTCTGTGCAGGTGTGTCTCTGCCTGTTGGTTTTTCTGTGTCCCTGGGTGTATTTGTGTCCATTATGTTTGTTTGCTTAGTCTGGGCGGTGCACAAGTGCAGAGGGTTCAAGCTGAGGTTGACCTGACCCAGGCCGTTCCGTGGGCCACAGCCCTCCTCAACCAATCAGCCGCACGGAGGGTCGGTGGCAACATAAGCCCTGCCAAAAAAAAACAGTCCAGCATAGGGGGGTCATTCTTTCTCATATTGAGTCCGAAAATATTTTTTTTCTTAAAACATATACGAGTGAGATAATTCCCCTTGTTTCCAATGCAGTTTCACTTGGGATTTTCTAGTGTCCATACCTTGAAAAAAGGCAGAATAAGGCTGCTGGTGTCAAGAAAATAAACCCTTGATTCAAGAAAATTGTCAATACAAGCAGCTGATTTGGACAGATTTTCTCACTTGTTTTAAGAAAAATAAGATTTTAAGACTAAATGACTTGTGTTGCAGTGAAGCCTGCATGTTAACCTCCCAGCAGCCCACTGCTTCATCTCTCTGTTAGCGCCTCATCAGCGTTGCTCCGCCTAACACGGAGTATTACAAGGCCTCAGGGGAGCCGGCCTGGATCAGATGATACTGCTGCAGAGATGATCAGGTCAACACCAATGTTACACGTACATGTGACTCTACCCTCTACTTCACCTCCAGATCTTTGCTTGCGTTGGTGTACTTATATACCTCAAATGTAAATGTGTTTTTTTTTGCTGTAGAATGTTCATTGGATAAAGATAGACTTAAGTTATGGTGTGTTGGAGATTTGTGTTGAAGCTCTGCCAATGATATTTTACAAAGCTATATATTTCATTCACACTAATAAAATAAATGATTTTAATTTTTTTTAATAGTGGTTTAAAAATCAAATGGGATGAGGCTTGCAAACAGATATGGCTTTTTATTTAATAGGAATGAATATTGTAACATTAAATCAAAGGAAACATGAACACCTATCAACATGTCGGGTTTTGCTCTTTTTTTTTTTTTTTTTACAAATCCAAACAACAAACAAATGGGATCTTAAATCTAGCCCATTGTATTTAAATACAGAATGACAAAAAAATATGCAGAATACAGAGCAAAACCATAGTGAAATAATCAGACACATGTACTAGACAATGTACTTTAGACATTGTTTTTGAAAACGAAACAAAAAAACAAGCAAATAAACAAAAAAAACACATCTCTAATGATGTGGAATGCGAGTGGTAAATTTAGCCTATTTTATACAGTATATTTTTTTGGTTTCTTTCAGATAACAAATTACTCTATTCACAGAATATACAATTCAATAAACATTTTATTTACCAGTTACTTTTGAGGGTGTGCTTATATGTGGGGCCCTTGTTACAAATCGTTGTTTTTTTATTATTATTATTTTCTCAGTGTTTGACTCATTCACAGTACATGCTTTTAGTCTCCAAACACAGCAACATCTTCCTACTGTTCGTCCAGTCAGTCAGGAGACTGCAAGCGACCACACATGACACTACAAGAACAATACCTTAATCAAGTCTAATCCCGTGAGCAGATTTTTTCTTTTTTTACAAAAAGACCACAGAAATATAGAATTTTTTTTTACCCCCAGATCAGTCAAAAGTTGTTTCTCTTTTAAAACGGAGCCCATGCCTGAATACTGCTGTTAATCCCGGTCATGAATTAGATGAGAGACGGCTGGGTGGGCCCTTTTAATACTGCATACCCCTCGGACAATAGGAGGGTTTTCTACACACACCTCAAGACTGAAAAAAATCTTTGGTCAACATTAGCAGTATGCAACAACCAGAACAGCAAAGACAGGGAGAACAAAATCACACGGATCGTACAACACCAAACAATAACTTATCGATCAAGTTCACAACACTATAGCTTTTCGACGAAGATTCTTTTTTAAGACCGTTGTCCGAATGAACAAAACGACACAGATCTAGAAGTTACTTCACTGCTGCTTTTGATCAGTACATTATGCATAATGTCACAGGGAAAAATGTGGATATTTGACAACAAAAAACACCAGAAAAATCGCTCGCATGATACAGTTCGATAACTGAGCTCTCACCTGAACAGCTCATGGGAAAAGTCAGTTCATCTGAATGGGACTTGTAAGGTTTAAAACTGGACTATAAGGCAAAGCAATGAAAATAAATCATTACTGCATAGAAATAAAAGATTGGCTGAGACAGACTGAGGTGTGACATTTTGGAGACGTGATTTCTGCATGTTGAAGCTTTTCAGGTGTGAGGAACAGCTAAATATCCAGTCAGGTGTATCTTTTGATTGTTCTTTACATGTTGATGTGTAAACACAGACAGATGCACGTAGCGCTGCATCACCAGGTACTCGCTGATAAGCCATGAGAATCACTTTTAGTATACTTGCAAATAAAGACATGTCAAGATGCTGTGAAATAAACACCGTAAAGAAAATGCAAAAAATCAGTGGATAGAAACCCTTTTGCTCCAAAAGCAGTTGAATCTGCCGCAACAAAAGAGCTCAATATTTCCCAAATTCAAAGCTCACTAAACACTACACCCTCTTTTTCCCCAAACAATGACAACAGTATGGACTACAGTATGGAATTTATTAAAAAGTGCTGATTGGAAAGCCTGTTTGTTTTCATGTCCACAAAAAAAACAGAGAGACAAGTATAATGAAGGAAATCAGTCATGTTGGCATATTAGCTGAAGTTCAGTCTCTACTCGTGGTCCAGAGTGGGACCGGAGCTAACAGCTAGGTTCCTGTGGAGGTTTGGGTTCTGGCTATGTCTGTTTCTGCTTCGTACAGAGGAGAAGGACGTGTCGCAGCCCGGGACTTTACACTTGTGAAGCAGCCGCAGATGGACAGTCTTGTAATGGGCCCTGAACGTGCCCTTGTTGCTGTAGACCTTTTGGCAGACGTGGCAGGTTATCGGAGATCCGCCCCCGCCGCCCTGAAGCCCGCCTTGTCCTCCCCCAACGCAGCCCAGGGTCCTCTCTCCCCCGAGCACCAGCTCCTCGCCTCCGGGCCTCCCCGCGCCGATCCCGTCGCAGCTTTCATCACTGTCCTCCATGGGGAGCGCCTCCTCCTCCTCCTCCTCCTCCATCCCTTCCCCTTCCTCGCTGCCGGCACCGTCCGAGTCCCAGGAGGACCGGGCGCTGCCGCCGCCACGGGTCGGGGCAGAAGAGGAGGTGCTCAGGTCCAGGACGGCCCCGTCCTCTCCACCTCCTTCTCCTCCTCCTCCTCCTACCCCCTCCATTTCTCCTAAGAGAGACGCCTCAGAGTTGTCTGGTGCAGCGGACATTTTGCTCATGGGGAAGACCAGGCCCATGCGATTGTGTCCTCTGAAGATGACGGAGGTCTGGCCGGTCGGGTCTCTCTGGTCCCGGAGGGGCAGATCTCTGTCCCTCTGATCCTGACAGTAGTCCAGGCCAACAGAGTCTCTGTCCCTGCAGTGGGACGAGGGCGAGAAGAGGGCGCTGGCTGGGCCGAATGTGTCTTTGGTCAGCAGCTTGTGGTGCAGGTTCAAATTTGCGCTGTGTCTGGGGATCAAAAAGGTCAACGTTAAACTTAAATTTTACAGTAAATTAATGCATTTTTATCCAGTGCACCTTACAGTACCACGAGGGCATACATTTTTAGCCCAATTTTTTGTCCCCATTGGGAATTGGGAAAAAATAATGCATTTTTCTCTTTTTGTCTGGCTATCTATCAGTGGCAGTGGATCTCAACCATGTGCCATCGAGCCCCAAGAGTCTGCAGGTTTTCATTCCATCCAAACACTACAGCAGCTGATTTCGCTGATTAGTTCCCCCCTCTGGTTGAAGGTGTACTATTCAGTGAAATCAGCTGCTGTAGGGATTGGTTGGAATGAAAACCTGCAGACTCTTGGGCTTGAGAACCACTGATCTATGATATATTACTGATATACAGTGTGTCCGAAAGGTCCGGAATCATAGGGAAACTGCCGACTAAATGAGTATCGAAACTACTCCTCATAGGTGGGACTTGAACATTCTGAGACCATAAACCTTGGAGCCTTAAATCTAGCGTCTGTGGGAGTGCAACAAGAAAAAATGTATTCCTGTGATTCCACACTTTATGGACACCCTGTACTATAAAGATAGTATTATTGTCATCACACTTTTTTTCCTCATTTGCTCACCTGTCTCGGCTCCTGCGGGAGGGGAAGGCGGCGTTGCAGCCGTCCACCGTGCACATGTGCATCTCCTTCAGGTGGACGTTGCGGTAGTGCATCTTGACGCTGTAGGGGTTCTTAAAGGTCTTGCTGCAGATCTCACAGTGGTGCGGCAGGTCGGCGTCGGGGTCGAGGTGGGACAGTCCCGAGTCGCCGTAGTCGTCCGTGCAGGCGTCGGGCCCTTCCTTCTCGCGGTCCGAGAGCTGGAGAGCGCCGCCGTTAGTCACCCTGCGCTCACCCCCGTCCCATCCCAGGTCGCAGAGTTTGTCGGCCGCGTGCAGCGAGTTCACGCACTCCCTGTCCTCCCTCTCCTCATTCTCAGCGGGATCGCGACAGAGGGAGTGGTTCTCCCGGTGGTTCTCTCTCAGCTTGTTGTCGAAGGGGGAGGACATGCAGGTGATGACCCCCGTTTCGAGTTGCCGTGGCCCCTCGTCGTTTTCCTCTCCCTCGATCATCTCCCTATCTGAACTTTGGTCCAACAGATGCTTGGCACCTTCCCTCTCTCCGCCAACGTAGACCCCCCTCTCCTCCTTCTCTCTCTCCTCCCCGGCTTGTCGTGCGCACATATGCCCTCCTCCTCCTCGTTTACTGTCGCACTCTTCCCTGTCCCTGCCATGTAACGGAGCCTCGTCCTCAGAGCTGCTCCCCTTATCCATCCCGTCATCTCTCTCAACCGCCTCCTTCTCTATCTTAATGGGCATGCTTGACTTCCGAGACTTTTTCTTTGGTATGGGGTCTCCCGTGCAGGGTTCGGGGGCTATGGTGGGTTTGAGGGGGACAGAGGATGACAGGAGGGGGAGGGACGGTAGGGTTCCAGGGGTGTTGGCGAGCTCTGCAGGGGTAACCAGGCTGCGGTAGAAAGGCAGGACTGGCTGTACGGTCTTCAGGTTGGGGAAGAGGATGCCACTCTGGCCCACGCTGGGGAAGGAGCTGCTGTGGAGCTTGGAGCCGCTGTCCACGTGGCTCACCATGTAGCTGGGCACCGACTTGTGGCTCTCCGGAGAAGAGACGGGGATGGAAGTGCCGTATTCAGACCTTTTGTCTCCTTCTGAGCCCTCGTCGGCAGACAGGCTGCCCCGCAGGTCTTTGTCCCGGTTGTTGCGGTTCATGGGCATGTGCAGGCGTGGATTGGGGTTGGCACTGTGGCGATTGCGGCTGCGCAGCGAGCTGAACACCATGTTGCAGCCCTCAATGGTGCACTTGTGCTTAATCTTCAGGTGCACTGCGTTGTAGTGGATTTTCAGCGTGCCTTTATCGTAGAAGGTCTTCTCGCAGGCGCTGCAATACACGCGGCCCTTTTTCAGAGAGCTTCCTCCTCCCCCACCTCCCGACACTCCCCCACTGCCTCCCCCGTTCCTGTCCAGGGAGCGCAGCTTGCTCTCGGGCGACATCTGCATGACCTCGGAGCTCATGGAGGGCGTGCAGGGCGTGGAGGGCCCGTCGGAGTAGTTGTCACTGGTGGGGAAGTCCTCGGCCTCCATCTTAGTGGTGGTGAGGCCGTCCATCGGGTTGTCTCCGCCTCGGTCCAGGTCAGAGGTGAAGGAGGCGGAGCTGGACCCTAGCAGGCTGCTCTCTGTCGGAGGGTGGGGCAGAGGGAGGGGGTTGTCCCTACCGTGACCTTGATCGTCTCGTCTCTGACCCTGCGGCTCCATCGGCCCGTGGCCCGGCTGCTGGTGTTGCTGGTGCTGCTGCAGCGCCCCCGGCGGCGAGCCCAGGAGCGGCGCGGGAACGGAGCCCAAAAGCTGGAAGGGCAGCATGAAGGCCATGCTGTTGATGAAGTTCTCGAAGTGGTGCACGTTGTTGCCGGTCAGCTTCTCCACTTTGGGCGCGGAGAGGTTGGCGGCGGTGCGCGGGGTGCTGCGCTCGATGAAAGTGCGGATGTCGGAGTTGGTGCGGGTGCTGGGCACCAACACGGCCTGGCCCTCCTTGTCCTGCAGGGCCATCAGCTCCACAATGGACTTGGTCTCGCCGAAACGCAGGAACTGCTGCAGGGTGGCGATCTCCTCCTCAAACGTCATGATGGCCCAGCGGTCCAGCACCTTCCCGGCCACATCCTACACACAAGACAGGCAGAGAGGGGAGAGAGGAGACAGCAACAGAGTACAGGGAGGGTGAGAGGGCAAAGGAATGAAGTAGATTGGGAAGGAGAGGGAAAGTGGAAAAAAAGGGGAAGGGGAGAGAGCAATTTCATCATTAGCATTATAAGTGTCTGTTGGGTTGCTCATACATATTCACAGGGTGGGTTAGATGACGCACCCCATAAAACAGACTGACAGGCCAGCTAAATAAAGGAATCAGATGGAGTGTTAATACAAGCAGGCACCGCAGAACCCAGGGAACCCTCATTACACAGACACACATCGTTTCATCTCGCAGGTCATTTCTCTTCATTTAAATCATGTGGATTTACCCGCTCTCCATCAGCAGAAACAGAGAGAACACACGCGTGCACACACACACATCGCGGTGGGAGCATAGTATGCATACGAGCATACCGGCAGACACGAACACTCGTACGCACGCTCCCAGAGGTGTGTGGAGATAAACACTACATGCACAAACACACCACACACACATATACGCTCACACTTACACACACACACACACAAGTCGGGGTGGGGGGAGATCAGAGGGCGCCTCACATTGATCAAGTGGGTCCTCTCTCCCCTAGCCCAGCAGTAATAACATGTGAGTTCGGGCGTCTTTGAAAGTGAGGAGCGGCTTCGTGCCGTAACCGTGATTAATATTTCATCATAGAGCATTCATTGGGGCGCCTGTCGAGGATTCTGACTCTACGTTCGCCATTAGACGAGCTAACATGAATTAAACGCGGCCCGGCCTGAATACTTGATGATGTACTAATCGAAGTGAGAGCCTGCGCTGACGCTGTGCCTGTGCCTGCAGCCCGTGGCTTGGCTCGCTTGGCTCCGGCTTGAGAGGAAATCTGGAGCAGAAGAAATAATATTTACAAATCTACCCGGCGCCGTTTGGAGACCTCGAGCCGGTGGTAACACGGCAACAAGCGGGAGAGTACCTGGAGAGTTCACGGCCTTGGTCACTGCGTTACATCCCTCCCCTTCCCTTCCTCCTCCTCCCCCTCCTCTTCACAAATTCCTTCATTCCCTCCCTTCGGTACCACCCCATGCTCTTGGTCTGCCCATCGCTGCCATGGCCCTGCTTTTACATGTGAATGATGGACACACACACACACACACACACACATAAGAACTACAGTAACAGCCATCCCCTCACCCAAGTTTACAATCTGCTTCACAATCAAAACAAATAAAAAGACACAAAAACGAGCAAAGAAGTGCAAAGCAGCAAAAAGACATTGCCATTATAGTGGAGCGGGTGGGTGGTAAAATTATACCAACAAGCCAATATACTGGAACAATAGTCGCATGATTACTCCATTTGTACCGATGACAAAGCTTACTAAGAGTATGCATTTATTGGTGTGCCGATATTGGCCATACATTAGAAATCAGTGTAGTCCACTTCAAATATGATGGAGGTTCCTCCCTGACCACAGCTACTGAACATGTTTTCATTATTATTATTTTTATATCAGACCAGAGAAATCATTCCAGTATGGTGTGGGAGGATTTTACTAAAATGATGCCTCACCTTGCCTTAAGGAGCTGCTAATCGACCTTAAACAATTTCATTAGTAAAAGTCCGATGATGGTCTAAATGCTGTTTCAGAGGCTTTTCCACACTGATAAGAATAAAACTCTGGGGGAAACACTAAATACTTGTCATTTTTTGGAATTTTTTGGGACATGAAAATGGTCAAATATCGGCACAAAAATATCAACCAGTATCGGTATAGGCCTACAAAAACCCATATTTGTCCAACTCCTAATCCTAATAATAATATGCAGTCCTAAACACACACACACACACACAGAGGAAAAAGAAGCTCCCCCCTGCTCACCTGCAGCACGTATCCTCGTATGTAGTCCTGCAGCGTCCAGTCGAGGGCGTTGAGGATCTGGATGACCTCCTCCTGTTTGAGGACGGAGAAGAGGCGGTCCAGCAGGATCTTGAGGCGGACGGGGATGGCCTGGGTGCCGTACAGCATCAGGCTGCAGATGTCGAACACCACGTTGGAGTGCACGATCTCCACCTGGCTGCTCTGGTACATGTGGTGCACCTTCAGCTTACTCAGGGCTGGAACGCACGCATCAGATGAGATTAGGTTGGGTTAGATTAGGTGAAATTTGAATAGTTCCTGTGGGGAAACTGGGGTTGTTGCAACAGCAAATAGTGAGAGGATACAGCGAAGAAACACATAGGGTATTGGAAAAAAATAACAGAAGCAATTGGAGGTGTGTGTGTGTGTGTGTGTGTGTGTGTAAACTTACACTGTAATACACTAGAACATATTAAGTGAAAAATTGGTAAAAATATATGAATGAAAAAATATATGGGAACATTTGTAAAAACAAAAATGACAGCAGCACAACAAATTCAAAGAATGAAAATATGAAGAATATGTGCAATATGAAAATATTAAAAATATATTTTTTAAAAATTGTAGTACAGAAATAAATGAAAATGTAGACAAATATATATATATTATTGTTGTCATGTAAAAAACCTTGTAGTTCCCGTTTTGGGGATTTTTAATGTTTTCATATTTTCATGTTTTTTTAATTGAAGGATAACTTAAACAAGGCTATTTTTCTTAGTGCTTTAAAAACGGACTATGTAGAGATGCGAGGTTTTTACCCAACAGTGACGATATGTAGCATGAAAATAAATTAAAATATAGATACATATGCAACATATATCGAATGAGAAAATATATTTAAAAATAAAGAGAAATGCACACTATTGCTGTGGACATTCTTCTCCCTCTTCATTAATATTCTATAACACGTCAATGCCAAACAGATTTAGTGGTGTTCAAACCAATACATGTGAACATCTGAACAGGCACATTTTAGATTAGTGTAACTAGTTAGTGGACTATGGCGGTGAACTGGAGATGCATGATTCAACATCCAAGGGGAATACCACTGTGTTTGGTATCCAAGTGTATTTCCAGAGCTGGTTACACTAAAAAGGGTGTGTCCTTATCAGCACATTCACATAGTTTAGTTTGGGACAACACACATTTTTCGACATGTAAAAGGTGCTATGTGAAGCATTTTACGATCAATAAATCATTACCACATTAATTTGGAGTCATTAGTATAATTACTGTAAACAAACAATTACTGTAAACAAACAAGACCATTGCCAAGACGCTGTCAGCGCTCTACCAGCCTCTACACTGCATTTTAAATCTGCTGGATTGATATACGGCACGAAACAGGAGAAAGGCGCTGTTCTTCTAAGTTTCTTCCAGAGAAAACAGAGCAAGTAGCAGCTGGAAGCAGCAGGTTTTATGGGAAATGCGGTCTTTATTTAGAGAAACACTAGCACTAATAATACTTAGATAGAGGCTACCAATCATCTCCACCATGGTCTCATTTGTTTACAGTAGTATCACAATTAATACTAGAAACTTTGCGGCAGGCTCTTACCGTGTGCCACCCAGCCATGCTTGCAGTTCTCACACTGTCTCCTCTTCAGCTTCCCAGGCTTGAAGCTGTCACAGTTACAGTTGACCAAAGTGCAGCAGATAGCCTGTCATGAAAACAAACCAAAAAACACATCAACAAATCTGCGTGGGAATGTGTTTGAGTCACGATGTTTATTGTAAACTGCATTTTCTCAATATTATTAATGAGAACATTGCAATCGATTCAATTAATCGAATGTAAAAACTGTTTGCGCAGACCGCTGCACATGAATCATCACATATAATTCCAGGCAAGGACGTCATTGCGTACTGCAAACAATGAAAGCAAAGCTACTGTATGTCAAAATTATTTAAACTGGACACAAACCCTTCTTTCTCCCATGAATTGTCTGTTATATTGTGAGCTTGGAATTCTAAGGGTCTAACTGGGTGGAGTGCAGTTCTGATTTGTCATGCCAGCTGGCAAAACTGTACTATACTGTATACTGCCTATCTTTTTAAATATTTAACCCCAAAAGGTTTTTTTTTAATATAAAATAACACCACACAAGCATTCAAACATCATAAACATATCTCATAACTCAATATTGATTGAAAAATAAATACATTTTAGAACTTTTTAATTCCAAGCTTACGCTATTTCTAATCTCACGTTATTTCTCTATGTAATGCAAGATAAAAATGGTACAATATGAAGTGACCTCATACATAAAAAGTGTCTTCTCAATTCATCCCTCTCCAACCGTGCAGTGGAGGGGAAAAAAAAAAAGTGTTACAGCATCTGCGTGGTTGGAGAGAGAAAAGCTCATCTTATAGAGCTACATGAAAAATGTACAACAGTGAAGTTGCCCAGAGAAACCGAGAGAGAAAGAGCGCGATTGCCTTAAGTCATTTTGCTCTCCCTTTGTGTATCACTCACTCTTGCCTGGTTTGCCCTGCGAGAGCAGTGTTAGCACAGGTGTGTGTGTGTGTGTGTGTGTGTGTGTGTGTGTGTGTGTGTGTGTGTGTGTGTGTGTGTAGTGCTGCAGGGCAGGTCCTCTCTACAGTAGCCTAACAAGAGGTCTCGGACACACCTGGACCACCAAAACCATCTCAATCAATCAATGCCCCGGGCACACACACACAAACACACACACATACACACACACACAGGTCAAAGAACTCTGTCCATTACCTCTGCTGCTAATGAGTCTTATCTTTTCAGGACAAACATGCAGGAAAAAGGAGAGTGAGCAGGCGGACAGACAGGGACTCAAAGTGAGGAGTGAATGGCAACGACGAGTCAAGTTTTCTCTGTGACTCGCTGGCGACCCCGCGGAGAGGAGGAGGCCGACGCACAGATAAGACGAAAAAAAGGACTTTGCCTCCCCTCTCTCAGGCCCGGCCGAGACCCCCCCCCCCCCCCCTCCACCTCCCCCTCCATCTCCCCCTCCATTTACACACCGGGAACCGAGAGGGGAAAAAGCATCATCAGATTTATGATCAAAGCGAGCGTTGTTAGCGCTACACGCCGAAAAAAGGAAGAAAAAAAAACGCGGAGTGGCTGCGCTACGCCACCTCTCTCCCTCCGCATCTATAATGCATGATCAGCGGGGCTTTAGCATACATGAGCGGCATGCTTAGCGCTCAGAGCCAACCTGTATCCAACTCAACCTCTCTACAGGCGCAGGGGGAGGAGGAGAGAGGAGGAAAGTGGGTAGGAGTGTGTGTGTTGGGGGGGTGGGGAGGGGGTGTGCATCCTCCTCCTCCTCATTTAGTCAGTCACTTGGTTCCCTGCTCCAGGCTGGGCTTGTCCTTGAGATCTGGGATCACGTTGGTTCACCTTCCAATAACCTCTCATCATTAGGGGGGATAAAGGAGCGGCCGACCCGGGACGGAGGTGACGGGTCTGAAACGCAGCTTGGACGTCCGTTCGGTTTTTCCTTGTTCCCTCTCTCTCTCTTTCTCTCTCTCTGTCCCTCTTTATCTCCGTCCGGCCCGGCTGACCCTCCTCCGGACACCAGTTGGGTGTAAAACCTCCCCCCCAAAAAAACCCTTTGCTCATCTCTCAGCAACATAATCCCATCATTACAGAGCACTGAGAACCAACATGGCCCAATTAGGCTAATCCCATCCCAGTGCGGGTGCACGCACACACACACACACACACACACACCTCCTGCTGCTGTTCCCTCTAATATACATCTCAATCAGGTGCACCTGGACGCTCACCAGCCTGTAGCACACACACACACACACACACACACACACACACACACACACAGAGAGAGAGAGACATTCCTATGCGCAGTGTGCTCCCGGTCGTTTATCTTAATTAGCGATTCATTTCATGAGTTCCTGAGAAGAAGAAGAAGACGAAGAAGAAGAAGAAGGAGAGGAAACATGGCAGCGCTGGGCAGGCCAACTCCACAGTGGCTGTTGGTGACCGACCCCCCCCCCCCCTTCCTCCCCCCACCCCCTCTCCCCCGTCTCTTTCTCTTTACTGTTGTCACAACAAAGCCACGGCTGTTCACATGCATCAATGAAGTCGATGACAAGAAGACTAATTGCACAAAACGATGCGGCTCGGGTCAGTTTTTTTCCTGAAAGCCAAAGCAAACGCAATGTCGCTTTCTTGATATAAATGATGTATTAGAGTGTAGCCCGCATCACCTTCCCACCCCCTCCCTGCCCACACACACACACACACACACACACACACACACACACACGCACACATCTTGAATACATTACACTTGGCTCTAATTGGTATAGTACATATGCTTTTGAACATGTGGCGAACACATGAATTGAATCATTTTACACATTGTTACCATAGGCAGCCGCTTTGATAACGGGAACATTTGTCAATGACAAGAAAAAAAAAAGATCAAAGTATCAAATAAAACAGCAATGAATAAAAAAATCAGGTCATTTTGAAGGTCCTATTGACCCATATTTCTATCTCTCTATATATATTTTCTCTCAGTCATATGTGTATATTTTCTCTATGTGATATTTATTTTTACAGCAAGTTTGCACTACTTTTGCATGTGTTTTGCTTTTATTGCATTTATGCAAAAGCACATAGAGTTTCCTTGTGTATGAAATGTGTTACAGAAACAAAGTTTGACTTGATTCTGCCTCCTTCATTTCCTTCTTTTCTCCCTCAACTTCTATTCATGCGTTGCAATTAAACGCATGCTAGTTGAGAGACTGCAACCTCAGAGTCCA